>NC_057794.1:418896597-419022892 GCF_018294505.1 Triticum aestivum | reverse complement strand
CCCCCTCCCCCCTATCCCCCTCCACTCCATTCACTCTGCCAAGGCCGCTCTCCCCGCCGCGCCGATACATCGGCGTCGCGGTTCGGTGATCCTCTCGCTCCCACAGTACGCTCTTGTAGACTGCCGTTCTCTAGCCGCGCCGCCACCTCTGGCTACGTTCTTGTGGAGGCGCACGGCGGTCAGTGCTGCCACCACTGGCAACGTTCGTGTGGAGACGCACAGCGGTCAGCTTCTTCCACGGTACGCGCATTCTAGACTGAGGCCCCGTTCATGTTAGTGTAGCGCTGAATGTTAGCTGATAGACGCTGTTAATCTCACTGTTTGCCAAAGTAGTTTACTATCAATATGCTCTGCTTAAGAAGCTTCCTTGCCCAGTTCTGCACTCAATCTGCTTAGCTAACATGGCATGTCAAGGCCGATTAGTTGCTAAAATATCCTGCCATATATTTATTGTGACGTAGATTGCCATGGTCTAGTAGCCAATCTGTTAGGTGAAACAGCTCTACACCGTTTTATACTTGATCTTTGTTGCTGCGATGGCCTTCGATAGTTTGATGGCTGTGTGCTCGGCCTCATTGACTACTAAAATAGCCTGCCATAATTTGGCATTCAAATCTGTTTGCTGAATTAGCTTTACATATATTTCGTTACTTACATCTGCTCGTCCAAATATCTTGCCATAGCTTTAGACATCGACCTAGGTACTTTTTTCTGGACTTCATAAAAAAGCATATATGTTTTCCTGTAATATCTAGTAGAAGAACTAATTTGTATGTCTAACAGATGGACATGACTTGGATAACTTCCGCTCGAAGATTCTCCGTTGCATATGTCGAGGGGGTTGAAAACTTCATGAACTTTATCAGAGCTGAGTACGTTGGTCCGAAATCAGATGTGCTCTGCCCATGTAGCAGTTGTATGAATTCAGTTACAAGACCCCAGTCAACTGTGCAAAATCATCTACACTTGTATGGGATGTCGGTCACATATACTAGGTGGGTTCATCATGGTGAAGCTGTGAACGTCAATGTTATTGACTACATGGAAGCAGTAGATCACCATCTTGATCTGCCTGATGCTCAGGTGGAAGAGGAGGAGGTGGTGGTGGCAGAGCCAATGAGTTTGACCAACATTGAAACAATGCTACGAAATGCTCGTGCATTCCGTGAACTTTCACCTGCAGAAGAAAAACGGTGGGCCCGCATGTTGGAACAATGCAACATTGCTGTCACCCTAGGAAATAAGCTGTCAGTATTCTTAGCTATGGTCACCTTTCTTCAGGTGAAGACATCTGAGCGGATGACCAACAAATCATTCGATGCGATGTTGGATGCTTTCCGCAAATCTTTCCTAGATGCGTCTGAGCTGCCACACACCTACAGTAAAATGAAGAATTTCCTTCGTGCAGTTGGAATTGGATATGATATGATCCATGTTTGAAAGAATAATTGTATTCTATTCCGGAAGGATTATGCCAACTTAAGTGAATGCCCGAAATGCAAAGCATCAAGATGGAAATATGGCGATGCTGTGAAGAGGATTCCTCATAATGTTCTGAGATATTTTCCAATTACACCAAGATTGTAGAGGTTGTTTCATGATGCTGAAACAAGAGAGGATATACTGTGGCATTCTAGGAACCAGGAGTACAGAGATTAGAATGTAATGAGCCATCCATCTCATGTTAGTGAGTGGGAAAGCTTCAATGATAAACATAGAGAGTTTGCTGCTGACCCGAGAAACATTAGACTTGGCTTAGCTTCAGATGGATTTAACACATTTGGCCACCAGAGCGCCACCTATAGCATGTGGCCAGTGCTTGTTATCCCTTACAACATGCCTCCAAATGTCTGCACCAAAGAATCGAACTACATGATGGCGTTGCTCATCCTAGGTCCAAAAAGTCCTGGAAATGATTTTGATTTGTTCATGGAGCCTCTTGTGGAGGAACTTCAACAGCTATGGAAGGGTGTTCTCACTCGAGACCTATATAGCAGTCCACCAGCTGATTTCTTTCTGCGTGTTGTTATAATGTGGTGCATCCATGATTATTCGGCTTTGGGCACTATGTTAGGGCGAACGACACATGGTTACAATGCATGTGTTCGCTGTGACGGGAATCTGCTGTCATACGCAATACTTAGCAAGATTTGTTACATTTGACACCGCTATTTCCTTGCCAAGGACAAGTCGCATCCTAGAAAATACCGAAGACATATGTTCAATGCAAAGCATGAAAACCGTGATGCACCAAAGAGGCTCACCGCCGATGAGTTGCAAGTGGAATTAGAGAAGGTCAGGCATATTACACCAAGAAACCATCCTGGTAATGGTAGTGGGAAAAGGAAGCGTGGCAGGGTAGAAGAGAGATTATTGTTTACCCGCTGGTCCACTTTGTGGGACTTGGAGTATTGGAAAGATTTGGATCTGCGGCATAATCTTGATGTGATGCACATCGAGAAAAATATATGTGACAGCATTATCGGCACACTTCTTAATATTGAAGGCAAGATGAAAGATACCTTAAAATCTAGGATTGATTTGAAACACCTAGGTATCAGAAAGGATTTGCAGGTGCAAGATGAAGGTAAACCACGGGATATGGCACCAGCTGTGTACGCCTTGGACAAGGTAAAAAGAAAAGAATTCTGCGAGGTCCTGTCAGGTGTGAGATTCCCACATGGATTTGCTTCCAACCCTGAAAGGAGAGTCAGTGCAGATGGAAACAAGGTACAAGGGTTGAAAACTCATGACTGCCACGTCCTACTTCAAAGGGTTTTACTTGTTATCCTTAGAGGATTGGGCCGCCCTGACTTATACAGAGCAGTTGCAGAGTTGGGACAATTCTTCAGGGAACTCTGTAGTAGGAATATCAGGATAGATGCTTTGGAGCGTCTTAGAGAAAAGATACCAACTATCCTATGCGACCTTGAGAAGATATATCCTCCAGCCTTCTTTGATGTGATGGTGCATTTGGCTGTTCATCTACCTGATGAGGCACTACTTAGAGGTCCAGTACAGTATGGCTTGATGTACCCTATAGAAAGGTGGCTAGGCACTTTCTAAGGCTATGTTAGGAACAGAGCTAGACCCTATGGTTCCATTGCAGAGGCCTACATTGCTATAGAAGCATTGACATTCTGCTCAAAATACATTGAAACAGCTGATCAGCTTAGCAAAGAGGTGGGTGAAGACAATCCCGGGCTCAATGTTTTCGATTATTCTGTTGGAGTTACAGGGAAGAGTCGACAAGAGGACAAACCTAAAGATTTGGACAAAATGGTTTGGTATGTGTTGAATAACTGTCCTGAGATACTACCTTATATCAAGTAAGTGCAGTACTATAGCTTATACATCGTAATCTACTAAACTTGCAGCACATTCTTATATATTTAGATGTTTGACGCGATCACTACGTTGTGCAGCATCTTCAAAGAGGAGTTACTGCCGCAAAATCCAAGAAACATTGACAAACTAGTTATGGCAGGATTTGCGAAATGGTTCAAGAACCATGTAAGATTTTGAAGTTCACTATTAGTTTTTTTAATATATTGAGTACATAAGATGATCAGCTTGTCTATTTTCTAACCATAGGTTAATAAGATGTGGGAGGATGGGCAGGCAGTTGATGATGCCCTTTACTCACTAGCAATGGGTCCTGATACTCGGGTAAGACATTATGAATCTTGTGTTGTTGGAGATGTGCGCTACAACACCCTTGCACGAGACGAAGGCAGGAAGACACAAAACTGTGCCATCATGAGCACAGATACATATGACAAAGAGACAACTGAAATGTATGCTAACATAACAGACATTGTTCAGTTGCAGTATATCTCCAATTTCGAGGATCATCGGTGTGTGGTTCTGTTGTGCTGTCGTTGGTATAACCTGTTTTCTAGGATCGCAAAACCCAAAGCTGATGATTATTTCAAATCCATCAATGTCAAGGCGGCGTACCAGACCAACGAGCATTTTATTTTGGCAAATCAAGCAACACAGATATTTTTCTTGGAAGACACATTTGCACGTAGCGATGACTGGAGAGTATTGCAAAGGTTTGAGCAGAGGAATTCGTTTAATGAAGTACCACAACAAGATGATGCTTACACTGCTCCTGATGTACAAGATAACATAGATGTTCCTAATATCTTTGAGAACCATCACGTCAATGACGCCGGCGAAAAGATTGCCTGTCGTGTTGTGGACATACAAGAGTTGGTCAAGAAGAAGCCAATGTTCGAGGACGTTGAGGACGAAGAAGAAGATGACACCGTGGGTAATTACGATTCAGACTGATACACATGGCAAAAATGTTGACGCTGCTGCTGCGGATGATGATTACATTGCTTTTGTCGTATTTGCCTGTCAGAAGACGTTTTTTTATCTTCTATGTTAAATTGTGTTTGCTATGACAACTGAAACCTGATGAACATGTTGTTTAGTATTTTGCTGTGAGAACATCACTTGTTATGTATGCTGATTTGTGTTTGGTGATTGTATGACAACTAAAACATGATGACATTGTTTTTTAGTTGTACTCATATTTGGCTGTGAAACTTGAATTTGATGACATAGTTTGCTGTTGGACTGCAATTTGCTCGACGTCTTTGAATGAGAACAAAGCTGACCCGACAGGGCCTCTGCTATTTATCTATTTATATGAGCAAAAGGGGATACCCCTTGATTTCTGTTAATAGAAATCATTAGATGTTCACAACACTATGCCCAGCCTACTAGACAGGTTTCATTCATTACTAGTTTCAGCAAAATTCTCATGTCGTAGCCACTGAATACATCACGAGTGCTACATACACTGCAAATAAAGAGACAATCATCCTACAGAGCACATCGATTTTGCCCATTATCTTCACACGCTCTTTCATCTCCTCATTGCTGTCAAGGCCGTTCAGCAGCTGTTGCTTGGCCATGATCAGAGGAACTGCATCTTTAACCTTCTTGTTGGGGATGTAGCTATCAGTTATGACCCGCCCAGGAGGGGCCGGGTGAGCCCCAATGGCGGGTTACACAAGAAGCCCAGTAAACATTCCAGACGATAGTTTATTAAATCTTATAGAAGGCCCAAAGGCCTAGTGGAGGCTTAAGGCCCGGTATTGTGAACCGCCGTATGTAAGGAAAGACTTGTAAAGAAACACATGTAAAGGAAGTCACCGAGCCGAACACGGTTATGAGCCGGCCGGGACTCTGTAGGCCACCAGGCGTCAACCCGTGTAGACCCGGTGGCGGCTTAGGGCAAGAAACAAGAGATCGATAACCAAGCCGGCGAGTTAAGCCTCTTGGTGATCGAAACCCCAGCAATACCAACACAACTAGACGTAGGCTTTTACCTTCATTGTAAGGGGCTGAACTAGTATAAAACCTTTCGGGTCCCTTGTCCCGATTAACCCCTTTAAGCTTCCTAATTGCGATGGCCCTACAACTAAGTCCTTTCGCTAGGACATCTGTTGTGACAATTCCACGACAGTTGGCACCCACCATGGGGCCAGCGCACGGTGGATTTGAGTTCTTGAAGGGCAACTTCGAAGGGCTCAAGGGATACGCTATGGGCCGGATGACCAAGAGTCGTCGTGGCAAGCTCTACATCGACACGAAGGCTGGGGCCCCGAGGCTAGCTCAATTGAGTACGGGTACCGGGTCCCCTTCGGCGGAATTCATGTCTTCATCGGCCGGATCGGTGAGTCAGGCCCTGAGCCGGACGTTCACACCAACCTCATCGAAACGGCTCGGCGTGCGAGGACCACCCGTGTTCAATCTGTCATGAAGCATGCCTTTGTAGGCTGCGTCCACAGCGGTGAATATTCTGAAGGATCGATGGAGGGCGGTAAGACGGCCGTTTGTTCTGACACTACATCATCAACGGGCGAGACGAACTCTTTGTACCAGCTGCAGGACGGCATGCTCGGGGGCTGTTCCGATGGCAGCAGTATTCCGGACCCCCTTGAGCCGCTGAATTGGGCTGGAGTCTTCATGGCAGGGACACAGCCGGGGCAGAACTCCACAGCAGCAGCGACAATAGCTACCGGGTCGGCCGCGGCCGGGCCAGGAGACCCCGCGCGCCCCCGGCTCAGATTCTAATGGAGCTCATGGATAAACTGACGACTCTGTTGACTGCCATGATAGAGCCGGCGGATAAAGCCCAGCATGACGCAGAGGTGGCACGCGTACATGAAGAGATAGTGCAAGCTAAGGAAAGTCTACCCACAGAGGAAGTCAGGATGGCAGCGGAGCGGGCGGCTTTGGACGTTCGTGCTCAACAACTTCAAGCAGAGACCTTCCGGCTCTCGGTTGATCTGAATGCGTCAAACGAGGTCATGGGAAGAAGGCATCAGAAAACTCAGTCACGTCTACCTTTGACGCTTGATCCTAGGAACCTATTCCATACACCCGGAGCTGGGGGAAGCAACCCGCCAGAGGCACGCCGGATCACGACACCGGGCGCACCAGTTCAGCCGCGTGCCATGGAACCACCTCGTATACTTAACGCTCCGCCTCATTACGTACCAACACCGCCGGGTCAATTCTCCAACCCCTTGGAAAACCTCATCACAGCATCGGCTCGTTTGGCGGCTCTCTCGGTGGAAGGTGACTCACCGGCGGCGGTCGAAACGTGTAGGGTAAGAGAACTTCTTCAAATAGCTCTGGCACAGCAGGATGCTTGTCGGGACCCCGATTCCAAGTCACATCGATCTAGCCGGTAACACCTCATATCACTTTGCGGCATCATGCACGGTATTCCCACGGGTGTCGCCTTACCATGGCCCAAGACCGTTTGTGCCTTGTGGCTCACGTGTATGATAGTTCCGCTAGCATCCATATGACAGAGAACCCGGGCCGACATGACTAGTCGTGAACCCAAAGTGGCACTAACTTACGGGAACATGCATACATGAATCAACATCGAGCATGTCGGTCAGCAGCGTGCGAATCTGGGCTGTAGCACTGGGCTAATAGGACTCCGGTGAACCGGGCTGTAGCAGGCTAGGCAGGACTCCGGATGTCACCGCATGACATTTCCCCAAAGGGACAGACACATGAACGAAGTGAATCACATGCCGACCAGTGTAAGTGTTCCGGAGCAGTAGTGCTGGGCTAGCAGGACTCCGGTAAACCGGGCTGTAGCGGACTACCATGGCTCGGTGGAAGCACTAGACTACATTTCCCCATAAGAGAGGCTACCAAGGATAGACAACTAGGTTGTCGGATCCCACACATAGCAATACACGTTACATGTACGCATAACATGCAAGTATGTGCTGTACAACATGGCATCACAACATAACGCAAACTCATATAGATAAAGGCCCAAAAGAGCCACTTAGCATTAATACAAACAGAGGTATCATGACCCATCATTCAGAGCATACAAGCAATGGAAGCTTTACATGTCTGAGTACGGAAAACTAGAAAGAAAAAGGCTGAGAAGCCTGGCTATCTACAAGTCCCTCCCAAGGGTACAAGATCGTAGCTGAGGTAACAAGCTACTCGTCGAAGTCCAAGCGGAACTACTAGTGAGACAACTGTTTCACATGCAAAACATAAATAAAGCAAACGTGAGTACAAAGGTACTCAGCAAGACTTACATCAGATCCTATCATACATGCATTTGTATCAAGAAGGTAATGTGGGATTTAGTTGCAGCAAGCCAGCTTTGACTCAGTGGCCATCCTGTTCTACGACTACGAGAAACTTCTTTCAGGTAAGAAAGTGCACACGAGTCCACTAAACACCACACAATACACCACTATGGATTCATCCCCGTCTCCCTACGAGAAGGCCATCCATAGCACTCACACTTGTCTTGAGCATTAAAGAGTATCCACTTTAAGTTGTCTATGTACCACGTAAGCATCCAAGAAGTCCATAACCGAGGACACGGCTATTCGAATAGATCATGGTAACCTTGCAGGGGTGTACTTCTTCACACACGCTCTCGCCACTTACCGCCATGTACATGTCATGTACCTCGGCAACCTTCAAGCGGAAGCCTGGCGAGGGTGTCGGCCACGACCTGACTAACCACACAAGACTCTAGTCCAGGTTTATCGCCTATTCAGGTTCCATCCGCAAGGAGATCCGGCCGGGGTTTCACTCACGACCCTAAACGATGTGTACTGGGTTCCCGAGCCCACCATCCGGGTGCCACTCGGTACACCGAGCCACGGTGCCTAGTCTGTCCCAAGTCCACCCTGCCGGGTGCCACTCGGTAGAAAAATAGCACTACCTACAAACACTTGAAACTATTTGCAACTCCTGGACAGAGATCAAGGCGGTTAATAAGTCGAGAGAGCTTGGAGCGCCTGGAGCCCATTGTGTGGTAGTAGCTAGTCATTGGACAACTTACACATAACTCAGTTCTTAAGGACGGTCCCAATGAGACAACCCACCATGTACTCCTACATGGCCTCTCACCTCTACCTTTACTAAATCGTGTTCACACGCTTAACTCTCAGCACCATAACATATCGTAACACTCCAATTCATTCCCGATGAATCAGACTTGACACAACTCTAAGCAATGGCAGGCATGGCATGGTAGGAACACAACATGGCTTAATCAACTCCTACACATGCTAGTGGGTTTTAACTATTTACTGTGGCAATGACAGGTCATGCAGAGGAATGGGTTCAACTACCGCAGCATAAAGTAGCAGTTGAATCATTGTTGTCCTAATGCAATGAAAGAGAGTAGGAGCGAGAGGGTAGGATTGTATCGGAATGAACAAGGGGGTTTGCTTGCCTGGTAGATCAACAGGGGGGCACTGCTCCTCACACAGGTACTCTGGAGCACTCTCTGGAGCAGGACCTATCGAGAGGGAACGGTGTCGACAATAAATACACAATCATATGCAACAATATGATGCATGACCATGGCATGTAGATGTGATGTTGGTTGAGCTAATGCAGATAGCATTCATTTGGTTGAAGTCCATTTGAACCAAAGGTTCAAATGCAACTCTAATTTAAGTCCCTTTAAATGCCATAAGTGTTTTTTAATATATACAACATGTATAGGTTGGTTTTTCATGCATGAAAATTGTAGAGATGGATATACTGAATTTTTCTGATCATTTTTCATATATAAATTATTTCAATCTGAGCTACGGTTGAATTTCTATGAATATTTGAAGTTTAGCTAATTTTCTGGAATTTCCAAAATAGAAATAATCCAGAAAATCATTTATTGCGTCAGCACTGCGTCATGCCTGCGTCAGCAGGTCCACGGCACCGACCAGGTCAAACCTGACGTGTGGGGTCCACACGTCAGTGTCACAGGTTAAACAAGGGGTTATTTCTAATTTAACTAAAAGATTAGGGCGCTAGGGCCCACTATCAGTGTCACTAATGGGGGGAATTAGTCCTAAACTAATCTCCTACCGGTGGGGTCCAACTGTTAGGCCGGCGAGGTCTTTGCCGGCGACCTCTGGACGCGGCGGTGTCCGCAATTCAGGCTACGGGGGCGGCGACTAAGGGCACCGGGGCATAGCCTGGGCTCTCGCGCATCCAAGGGAGGCGACAGGAGGACGCGGGGTGGCCGGAGCTCGCCGGATCGGAGCTCGGGGCGGCGGCCGAAGCACGGCTCTGGGCGGGATGTGACTGCAGGGCACGACAGGGGCTGGGGAGGGCGGTTTTCATCTTCTGGGAGGCTCCTGAGCGCGATGGCATGCGCAGGCGCGAGCTGCGATGGCTCTGGCCACGATGGTGAGGATCCACGGCGGCGCGACCGCTCGGGTCCGGTGGTTAGCATGGCTACGGAGCACGAGTGACAAAATGGAGAGGGGGAAACGACGGCGGGGCTCACAGCGGATCCGGCAGAGGCTTCCGTGAGCTCGGGGGAGGTCCTACCCGGGCGGAACGGGGACGACGATCTCCGGCGGCTGGCGAAGAAGATGACGGCGGTGACGGTGTTCCAGGGCCTCCTGCGGCGCATGGCTCGATGGAGACGAAGTAGGCATCGGGGAGGAGCTTGCAGACACGAGGAGAGTGCGAGGGGGAGGCGATAGCTACGATGGCGACGAGCTGCGGTGATGGTAGCGCTCGGTCGCGGTGAGAGAGAGCGAGGGAGAGGAGGGGAAGGAACGAGAGAGGGTGAGAGAGGTGCGGGGCGGCGCTGGGCACTTCTAGCGAGGCCAGGTTGAATAGGGGAGAGGGCAGGCAGGCAGCTGCCGTGGCGCGCATGCGTGCGTCATGCGGCGACCACGTGCCTTGTCGCTCTGGCGCGAGGAGGGGGACAATTGGCGCTGGCCAGTCGGCAGGGCCGGCCTGCTGGACCGCACAGTGCCAGGCCGCAGGTAACCTAGGTAAGGTTTTTCTTTTTTTTGTTTTGTTTTCTATTTTCTGACATTTGTTTCTGCTTAAAAAAATACTAAACTAATTTATCTTCTTATGCCAATTTTTGTAGGAGCTAATGGTATTATTCCAGAGCTCCTCAACAACTAGCATAATTTTTGGAGACATATATATATATCGAAAGCAAATAATTATGCATTAATTCCAAATGGCCAAAATAAATATTTATGAGCTTCTAAAAATATATGTTAGAATTTTACCTCTGACCAATATTTTCAGAGAGCAACATGAACATTTTCTTGGACCTTTTTGGAGCAATTTTTATGTAGGTCATTTCCAGAAATGATTTCTGAGGGTTTCACAAATCCCCATTTCAAATTTAATTGAAATTTAAACATGATGCACACATGACTGGTTAGTCTAGGTCATACCAGAACTAGGGATGTGACAACTCGCCCCCACTAGAAAGAATCTCGTCCCGAGATTCAGGAGTCGGCGGAAAGAAAGTGGGATACTCAAGTCGAAGACGATCTTCTCGCTCCCAGGTAGCTTCTCTCTCGTAATGATGAGACCACTGAACCTTGAGAAACTTGATGTTATGATGTCGGGTGACACGCTCTGCTTGGTCAAGGATGCAAACAGGGTACTCTCGATATGTGAGGTTATCTTGGAGATCAAGCGTTTCGTGGTCCACTCTGCAGATGGGATCCGAGAAGCAACGCCTGAGTTGAGAGACGTGGAAGACATCATGTACTCGGGAAAGATGTGGGCGTAGTTCCAACTGGTAGGCAACCTCTCCTTGTTTAGCGAGAATGCGAGAAGGACCAATGTAACAAGGAGCCAACTTGCCCTTGATACCGAAACGATGGGTACCCTTCAAAGGAGTAACCCGAAGGTAAGCCTTGTCGCCAATTTCATAAGCCGCTTCCTTATGACGGCAGTCATACTGGCTCTTTTAACGAGATTGGACTGTTTTCAAATTCTCACGAATGACGTGAACTTGTTCTTCTGCCTCCTAGATCATATCCGGTCCAAAGAATTGTCTTTCACCGGTTTCTGACCAGTTCAAAGGTGTTCGACAGCTTCGTCCATACAGAACCTCAAAAGGAGCTTTCTTGAGGCTGGATTGGTAGCTATTGTTATAAGCAAACTCGGCGAAGGGAAGACACTTCTCCCAATCCATACCAAATGAGATAACACAAGCTCTAAGCATGTCTTTGAGAATTTGGTTGACCCTTTCCACCCGACCACTTGATTGAGGGTGGAAAGCGGTACTGAAGGAAAGATGGGTGCCCATGGCAGTTTGGAAACTCTCCCAGAAATGAGAAGTGAAAAGACTACCACGGTCTGAATTGATCTCTAGTGGAACACCATGAAGTGACACTATTCGAAAAATATATAAGTCAGCGAGCTGACTAGCAGTTATACTCTCTCGAACAGGTAGGAAGTGAGCCACTTTGGAAAGACGATCAATGACTATGAAGATAGCATTATTCCCTCTCTTGGTCCTTGGAAAGCCGGTGATGAAGTCCATACCAACTTTATCCCATTTTCACTCAGGAATAGCTAAAGGCTGAAGGGTGCCAGCAGGTCTCTAATGTTCTGCCTTAACGCGATGACAAACATCACATTTGGCAATGAACTCAACGATTTCTCTCTTCATCCTAATCCAGCAGAACCTCTGGCGTAGGTCCTGATACATCTTAGTACTACCGGGATGAATTTTGAGAGGAGATTCATGAGCCTCCTCAAGAATCAGTTGTCGAAGATGTTGGTTCTTGGGAACCACCAAGCGGTTCTCAAAGAAAACAACACCTCGATCATCCATAGAGAAACATCCACCAACTCCCTTCTTAATGTTTCTCTTGATGCGGGAAATTCCTGTATCCTGCTTCTAAGCGAAGATGATCTGATCCACAAGGGTAGGTTTCGCCACCAAGGTAGAAAGGAATCCATGGGGAGCAATGTGAAGGTTAAGCTTACAGAATTCCTCATGAAGAATTGGTTGGCCCTGCTGCAACATAAGATTGTTGAAATAGGACTTATGACTTAGCGCATTAGCCATGACATTGCCCTTGCCTGCGGTGTAGGTAATCCCTAAGTCGTAATCTGAGATCAACTCCAACCAACGTCTTTGCCTAAGGTTCAAATCTGGTTGGGTGAAAATATACTTGAGACTCTGGTGATTGGTGTAAATCTCGCAAAGTTTACCAAGAAGGTAATGTCGCCATGTCTTAAGTGCATAGACTACGGCGGCAAGCTCTAGATCATGTGTAGGATAATTATCCACATGTGGATGCAACTATCGAGATGCATAGGCAATTACATGGCGATCTTGCATAATAATGCAACCTAGTCCCTGTCGTGAGGCGTCGTAGTAGATAACCAAGTCTTTAGTGAAATCCGGTGGCACAAGTATGGGAGCAGAAGTCAGGCGTCTTTTCAGTTCCTAAAAACTATACTCACACTATGGGGACCACTCAAACTTTTTATCTTTCTTGAGAAGTTCCGTCAGAGGTTTGGCCACTTTGGAGAAGTTTCCAATGAAGCGTCAACAATAACTGGCTAGGCCAAGGAAACTCCTAACTTGCTTAACTGTTTCAGGTGGAGTCCAATAAAGAACGGCCTGAACTCTCTCGGGATTGACAGCAATGCCCTTACCAGAGATTACGTGGCCGAGATAGGTCACTTCTGGCAACCAAAATTCGCATTTGGAGAACTTGGCATAAAGGCGGTGCTCTCTGAGTTTTTCTAACACAAGTGTAAGATGTTCGGCATGCTCTTCCTCGTTCTTCGAGTAAATAAGAATATCATCGAGGTAAACCACGACGAACTTATCTAAGTACTCCATGAAGATTGAGTTCATCAAGCGGGAGAATGTAGCTGGAGCATTGGTTATACCAAAGGACATGACGGTGTACTCGTACTGGCCATAACGAGTGATGAAAGTTGTCTTAGGAATGTCCCCATTTCTGATCTTGATTTGGTGGTAGCCTAACCTCAAATCCATCTTGGAAAAGACTGAGGATCCAGCAAGCTGATCATACAGATCGTTGATCCTGGGGAGCGGATACTTGTTCTTTATCGTGATAAAATTAACGGGACGATAATCTACAACCATCCAGTCCGTACCATCCTTCTTCTTGACGAAGAGTACGGGGCAAGCCAAGGGAGAAGAACTAGGATGGATAAAACCCTTTTGCAAGGATTCATCGAGTTATTTCTTAAGCTCAGCTAGTTCTAAGGGTGACATCTTGTAAGGTCTCCTAGAGATTGGAGAGGTTCCTGGGATAAGATCTATGACAAACTCTACATATCTGTCAGGTGGAATACCTGGCAGTTCATATGGAAAGACATCCGGAAAGTCACGGACTACCGGGATATCCTCAAGGTCTGGAAGAGGGCTGGCATTAAGAGAATAGAGTTGACGCTTTGGAACTCTGGTGGAGACAGTGACTATCTTGCCAGATGGGTGTGTAAGCTGAATAGACCTGGTGAAACAATCAATCTTGGCATGATGAGTTGTCATCCAGTCCATACCCAAGATGATGTTAATATTTGAAGACTTGAGGGCTACAAGTGATGCAAGGAATACAACTCTGTCAACAAGGATTTCATTACCATGGCTTATTCTGGTAGTTTGCCATCTAGACCCTGGAGTTTGGATTTCAAGTGGAGTTGGCATATCACAAAATGACATGTCGTGCAAACGAGCATAGCCTTCAGAGATGAAGGAGTGAGATGCTCCGGGATCGAACAGAACCGAAGCTGGATGATAGTTAACAAGGAGTGTACCAAGAATGACATCCAGATCATCATGAGCGTCTTTAGCTGAGACGTGATGCACACGTCCACGTTCAGTGGGAGCTGACTTGACACTGATCATCTTGCGTGATGGCTTAACACGGCCAACAGACTTCTCAGGCTGGGGTGGAGCATAGTTGGTTTGAGAGCAGTCACGTGCATAGTGTCCTGGCTCTCCGCATGTGAAGTAAGTCCCTGAGGTAGGACGTGGACCCGCATTGACAAGTGGTCTACCAATAGGCATGGGTGTAGCATACTGTTGAACTAGGTGAGGTGCCACACAAGAAGGCCTCGGTGTATAACCGGGTGGAAGAGCGGAGTTCGGAACCCAAATCCGACGCTTCTGAGAACTAGAACCGGAGGAATAACCCAAATCACGGGTGTGCTTACGGGACTCCTCATAAGTGAGTTGAGCTATCTTTGTGTTCACTACAAGAAATATGTCAACTTATGACCTTCTGTCAGTGACCCTCGAAGAATTGGTCATAAATTTATGACCATTTTAGACCAATTGGTCAAAAGCTGTTCAGGGGGCTCCAAACCCTAAACCATTGCGACCATTTTGGTTAGAAAGGTCGTAATTTCCTTACACGAAATGGTCACAAAGAAAATAGTGCTAGTCCGCTGCCTTATTTCTAGTTGTTAATGACCAATATAGATGGTCATAGCCTTGTAGATTGTGGTGGATTGTGATGACTAGGCGCCATCTCATCAGTTTTGCCTATGTGTCATGTCTATGTGGCTGTTTTTGCCCTAGGTTGTAAAGCAACTTATATTTCTATCATTCCTAAAATTCCCAAAAAAATCTCATAAATTCTTTGGGGCATATCTTCATCAAATATGTAAAAATCCTTCCTTGCCTAGTTCAAAACTAATTCAACAATATTCATTTTCCTATTCTGTTCACAACAATACTTTGTGAAGGAAGTGCTATTTATATATTCTTGATTGCCCTTGGAATTTTTGGGCACTCTTTCCTATCCAAATCATTACCGCATGAAAAAATTCAGCTCCATTTGCCTAGCAAATCTTCCTCGGCAAATTTCCAAAGTTTTTGTCCACCTAGAAGCATTGTGAAGCAAGTACCTTTTTTATATCTCTAAATGACATGAAATTTATACAGTTCCTTCATATGCCCAAATTATCACCCTCCTCCAAATTGCAGCTCATTCAAATCATCTATGTGAGCCCAGGTTCAATTTATATTTTATGGCCAAATTGGCACGTTGCAAAGCAAGTGTTATATAGACCCCTCCTATTACCCTCAAACTTTTCGGGCACTCTTCCATACCCAAATCATTGCCACATGATAATATTCAGCTCAATTTTCCTAGTAAATCTTTCTCGGGAAATTTCCAAAGTTTCTACCTCGAGAGAAGCTTTGTGAAGTAAGTACTAGCTAGGCTTACTCAAATGATCTGAAAATTTACCAGCGCATGACCATACCTAAGTAACTTACCTACACCAATTTTGAGCTCATTTCATTCATCCAATCTCTCTCACTAGTTTTCCCAATTTCTGTCCATAGAAGAGCATTGTGAAGGAAGTACTACTTTGGCATGTCCAAATGGTATCAATTTTCTACAATGCTTTACTATGCCCAAATAACCATCCTCCACAAAATTTCAGCTCAATCCATTCATTATTTTGAGCCCAGCTTCAACATTCATATTTTTGTCTAGCGTGGTACTTTGCAAAGCAAGTACCACCTAGGATCCTCCTTTTGAGCTAAAAATTTGTGAAGACATTCTCCTTAGTAGATGATCATCCTCAGCCAAAACTCACACCCATTGGCCATGTGCATTTCTCGTATCGCTAATCAAACACTTGGCTGCTAATTCATGTTTGAGCATCGATCGGTCTCCTCGTGAGAATCTTATGCTGTAATTTTCGTCCTAGCACCAACCTGGGGAGTGCCCAACCCACTAGACATACCTAGGCCGCCCAGAACACATGGCAACATTACGGTCACGCGGTGACCACGCGACGGGCATGCGAGTTTATGCGCTCTAGAGTTGGGGCCCTCGGCCACCGCCCAAACCTCGACGTATCGCCACCAAACCATGTATTTATGATTAAATAGGTCCTTATGTAACTAGAAATGATTTTTGGAAAAAATAAATAGCAAACTATGAGGCAGCTGCAGTTCAAATTTGACCCGCTTCCAACTGAATCGGTGGAAATTTGTCTTTTTCACGAGAGGTGGATAAATTTTTTTACACCCAACCATTTTGTCAATTGTGCATTAAATATGACCTAGTATTTTATAAAAATGATTTGGTCCAATTTTGCAACAATTATTTGGTAGTTCCTTCACAAAAAAACCTCCTTTCGGGCACTCGAAAAATGGAAAATGGTTTTTTCGTCCAACGAAAATGAAAACTTCCTTAGGCAACATTGTTTGCCATTCCAATATGCACCCTTGTGCACAATATGAGATCATTTGAACAAACTATGCCATGAATGTGGCCATAAGATTGATCATTTGGCTTGAAAGCCCTGAATCTTCATGCATGATAGCTCATTTCTGAGAACACTTTTTTAAAATAATTGCCGTATTTCAAGTTTATTATTTTTCCTGATAACTTTGCCACATATTATGACACAATGCGAAGGTTTTGCAATTTTTTGATTTTTTTTGAATTTTTATGCCCGTTTCAAAATGCGGTCAAAACAGCGGGAATGACCGTTCCTAGCTAGTTGTTGAATCTTGGAATTTTTTTGGTGTTTCTCTGATTAAATAGATACTTATGTACCTAGAAATTATTTTTGTAAAAAATGAAGAGAAAATTACGAGGTAGCTACAGTTCAAATTTGACCCGCTTCCAACTAAATCGACGAGAATTTATCTTTTTCACCAGAGGTGGATCAAAACTTTTCACACCCAACCATTTGGTCAATTGTGCATTAAACATGGCCTAGTATTTTAGAAAATTGATTTGGTCCAATTTTGCAACAAATATATGGTAGGACCTTCACAAAAAAACTCATTTCGGGCACTCGAAAAATGGAAATTGAATTTTCCGTGCAAAGAAAATGAAAACTCCCTTAGGCAACATTGTTTGGAATTCCAACATGCACCCTTGTGCACAATATCAGATCATTTCAACAAACTATGCCATGAATGTGGCCATAAGATTGATCATTTGGCTTGAAAGCCCAGAATCTTCATGCATGATAGCTCATTTCTGAGAACATTTTTTTAAAATAATTGCCGTATTTCAAGTTATTATTTTTCCTGATAACTTGGCCACATATTATGACACAATGCGAAGGTTTTACAATTTTTTGATTTTTTTTGAATTTTTGTGCCCGTTTCAAAATGCGGTCAAAACAGCGGGAATGACCGTTCCTAGCTAGTTGTTGAATCTTGGAATTTTTTTGGTGTTTCTCTGATGAAATAGATACTTATGTACCTAGAAATGATTTTTGGAAAAAATAAAGCGCAAACAATAAGGTAGCTGCAGTTCAAATTTGACCCGCTTCCTACTGAATCGGCGGGAATTTGTCTTTTTCACCAGAGCTGGATCAAAAGTTTTCACACCCAACCATTTGTCAATTGTGCATTAAATATGGCCTAGTATTTTAGAAAATATATTTGGTCCAATTTTACAACAAATACATGATAGACCCTTCACAAAAAAGTCATTTTGGGCACTCAAAAAATAGAAAATGTTTTAAAAAAACTCATTTCTCCTAACTCTTTTAAAAGACATTTTTCTTATTTCGATTTGTCATTATTCCTGAAAACTAAGGTCAAATTGGATAACACGTGAGAAGGTATGCCATTTTTATTTTTATTTTCCAGGTCATAAAATAGCCAATATGATTTAAAACATTACTTTTAATCGATTACGACCAATTTAGATGGTCAAAATATCGTACTTATATACTGTGTTCTGATTGGTCCAGGAGCAACTCACGCGGATCGTGCCTAATCACCGTCGGATGCTCCTGGATCCAACGGCCCGCGTGTCTCACCCACGCACCCAACCCACAATGCGCACTCCTCTCTCGCGAACCCCACTCAACCCCTCGTGCCCTCCTCTCTCTCTCTCTCTCTCACCCTAGTGCTCCACTCCTCCCTGGCCGCCGCCACCTCCGGCGCCCTCTGTCCGGCGAGATCCCCTCCAACCCATGTCTCCACGACTCCTCCTCCTCTCTGGATCGATCACCCCCAACCCACGACTCCTCCTCCTCTCTGGATCGATCACCCCCAACCCACGACTCCTCCTCCTCTCTGGATCGATCCGCAACTGCTTCCAACCCAGCCGCCGCCGTAGACCTTCCCCAACAGGCCGAGCCGAGACGTACCCCTTCCTGCTCGATGGCTAACCCCTCCATGGCGTCCGGCGGCGGGGTGCCGTTGGCGGAGAGGGTACGCGGCGTCGGGGCCTAGATCCGCAACCGCTTCTGCATCGGGGCACCTTCTTCCGTGTCGATGCCTACGGGAACATGCTCTACCTCCACGTCGACGCCGCCTCGCCCATCGCCTGGGACGTCCACCACTGGTTCCCTCCAGTAAGAAGGATTTTACTACATGTTCCTTGCTGTTTCATGAATCCACAACATGGTTTTGAACTCTGACGAACGGTGGATGGATGCTGGGTTTTTGTCGATTTGCAGGGGGAGGGAGGACGGTCCCGAGCAACCTGCGGATCATGCAGATGCAGGCGTCCAGGAAGAAGCACAACAAGCTCGAGTTCCTCGTCCCGTAGTGGGATCTGCAGCTCGGCATCTCCATCAACCAGTTCCTCTCCATCTTCGCTTCCAAGAATCCCGACTTCAGGTGACCTCCTGTCTAACGCCCTTTGCTGACCCCAAACAGTTTTCAGGTGAACTGAAGGATTGTTCTGAAACTGTACGTGCAGGAACAGAGCGTTCGCATTCTTGTTCGCCGACGGGGCCAATGAGGAGCTCAGCTCGCTGCAGGCCGTCGTGTTCACCTGCTAGTCCGTCCCCTGTACCTCTAGGCAGGGCAGGTTCAAGGCTAGTGTTACTCACCGATCTACATCTTTCAGTGTGTCTTCCATGATCTTGCCTCTATTTTCCAATGGTACGGCTTCAGGCTCCTCCCCAGTATTTCATTGTGCTGTTTCTTCAGTGCTCACTAGTTGCTAGTGTTCGACTGCTACAAGTGGGTTAAGATTAGTCTTTTATAATTGTTTTCTTGAGGATGAGTTACTGGGGCTGTTCATGCAATGACTCCAAATTATATGTGTTTTCTTGAGGTTCGGCTGGTGGACGAAGATCTGCACGAGGTGCTTGGACAGCAGATCAGCTCGGAGCTCCGGGGCCGCCTTGCCCTGTCCTGCAGCTATAGCAGCAAGGTACATGAACTAAATAGCAGCAAAATTACTCCTGTTTTTGAACGTGGATGCAGCGAGTCTGATGTGAAATGGGTTGCAGGTGTGGCTGGTTGGCGACAGGCTGACAACGCGGGAGCAGGAGAAGGCGGAGCTGGGTTGCAATAGAATCCCAACAGGACCGACGCTGAAGGACCTGGACATGTGCTTCTTGACATTCCATTGCTTGGCAACACCTTCCAAGGGTAAAAACACCAGCACCCGCACCCTGTTTCTAGCGCCATACGAATTGGGAAATTTATTATTTTGCCTTCTGCTTACACAACACCATTATTATAGACGTGACCTGTACATTGCAATCCTCCTCCATTGCTTCATATGACGCTAACTAAACCCTCTCGTTTCAACTTGCAGATAGCCATCCCACCACACCAGCATGCCCTGGCTTCGAATCGGCCACTTCACCACCGAAACGGGCAGGCTTTCCCTGCTCGCCTTTGGGCTGGCATCCTACAAGCTCCGCAGCTCCCTGTGGGCGTCCAACGGTGCCCCGGAGCAGGAGGGTGTCACGTCGCTGATGCAGGAGGCGGACAACTAGCTCCGCTGCGTACAGGTAGATCACCCGGACTTCCGGTTCTTCGTGTCCCACTTCGGCGCGACATGGAGATGACTGCTCTGTTGTAAATTTCCTTTTTGTGTCTCTGTTAGTTATATGATGATGACTGTGTGTTGCCAAGTCTGAACTCAGCTGGCTGTGCGTTGAGCACAAGTCTGTTCTCTATGGCACATAGTGCAGCGCCCCTCTGCCTGGGGGTTGTATCAGTTAAAAAAGGCATGCCTGTATTGCGGGCTTTGACAGCAATTTCTTTGGTAGACAAGCATAGATATCTGACAATACCAACAAGCATGCCATGCATTGTTCAAGCTTGATTATCCACCCCAGTCTAGCTAGCAGATCATCCAAGGTTATGCTAGGTTGGTTGGTTCAATGACACCGAGGAGAGAAATAAAAATAGGAAGAATAGGGGAAGAATGAGGGAATAGGTTCTGTTTTTGTTCTGTCTTTTTTCTCTTCCCGATCTAAACATGTTGAAGGTTCTGTTTTGTGCAGGTTGCTCTCATGAGGAAAAGTTGCGGCTACAGGATTCCATCCTCCTCTCCTCCACCCCCTGACATGGTGAGCTCCACCCCTCCTTCTACACCTTGCAGATCTGATATGAAGTGGGCATTAGTTGCAATTGTTATGGCCACAACATAGCAGCATTGTATTGGTTCAGTTTTTATGCATAATTCGATTGTGACTGTGCTGTTTGATGCTGCTTGCCTCATCTATTTTTTATGTCTTGTGTGAAATCTGTACCCTACTAGAATATGCCACCATCAAGTTAATAATAACACTAATGATCATTTGATTCCAGTCTAGAGATACAAATAACATTAGTTAGGTCCATGGATACATGGATGAACACACACAGCTAGCAGCCTAGCAGTGTTAGCAAAGGATGTCAGTACAATGTTTATGGCATTCATTTATATTGAAGAAAATAGAAACTAACTGTCATGGGCTTTTTATTGTGGAGCTCCATGAACTTTTTTGGTCGATTGGTTGTCCAAGTTCCTGAAGAACAAATCATGCAACCATTATCTTGTTGATTGATGCAGTTTCTCACCTTTTTGCTGCTGATGTTTAGTTCCTCGCTTGATTCTGGATACTATTAAGGAGGCATAACCTGATAATAACTTATTTTACGTTAATAGCCTACAATGTTGTCTTGGAGTTTATTGTCCAAATTAATACCTCTACTTTTTGTGTCCTTCAGGAATGCGTATCCTTCAGGACAACTCAAGGGTAAACAGTAGGAAAGGCTCCTACTGTGTTTTCATATATGTATATATAGACAGGGTGTTACAAGGGTTAGTACATATGTAGTTGCCCTATTTGCCATGCTGCCCTTCCAGAGGGGGCAGGTGGTCGAGGAGTGGTGTTATTAGTTCAATTCAGAAACAAAAGAAGAAATAAAAGCAGGATGACTCCCCCTAGTCCTATGTTGGAGGAGACCAAAGTCTTCCTTGAATCTATTCAGCCAGCCACCGACAGTTGGCGTAATCCTCCTGAAATGTTTGTTGTTTCTTTCTTTCCAGAGACTCCAGGCTGCCACCAGGAAGGTTTCAAAGAATAATGGACGTCCCCAGGAGTGTTTAGCCTGTTGAAGTAGTTGTAGGCGGCAGGTGAAGGGTGGCCAGCTGATCCCAAGTTTACGCCAGCAAGCTTGACTGATTGTGCAAGTAAATATTATATGGTCCACAGTTTCTTCGTCATGATTGCCGCAGAGCAGGCAGCTGTGGTCGTCACCTATGTCAAAATGTCGACGCTTGAGCATGTCACGTGTGTTTAGACGGTCGACCATCAACAGCCAACCGAAGACTTTGATCCGCATGATGCAACGAGAGCGCCAGAGCAAGGAGAAGGCTGGGTGAGCGTTGGCGTCTCGGAAGAAGAATTTGTAGTAGTCAGCCGGCCGGTAAATAGATTTCCCCCAGGTATAGTACCAAATATCATTAACAGACGCGGACGGATGGGTGTGCGTTGAGATCTGCTGGATGTCTCGAACTTCGTCCAGGGCCTGCAGGGAGAGTGGTAGGTGAAAGGTTACCGATAATGCCGTGCTCTCCAAGAAATCCTTGACAGTCTCGTCCTCGTGCATGGCGAAGGAGAATGCATGGGGATGAGAAGCCTGCAAAATATCTGGCGCCCAGAGATCTTTCCAAACCAGAACAGTGTCACCCGATTAGATTCGGACCTGCGAAATCCCTCGAAATACAGGCGTAAGTTTGAGGATTTGGCGCCACCAGAAAGAGCCCACAGGGTCAGTGGCGTGAGGAACCTTCTCGGTATAGTATGTGTTCCAAATGAGCTGTACCCAGGGGACATCAAGCTTGTTGTAAAACTTGTGTAAAAATTTCATGAGTAGGGCATCATTCTGCACCTTAATGTTGATAACCCCAAGGCCGCCATGTTTTTTGGGTTTGCACACCATCTCACACGCGGTAAGGGAGTTGCACTTGTCCCCATGTTCCGTCTTTTTGGTCCAGAGACATCTCCTTCTGATTTTGTCGAGCATCTCAATTAACTGGGGCAGAAATTTGAGAGTGCACATGGCGTAGATGGGTAGAGATGTGACGGTAGCGTTTAGCCATGAGAGTTTGCCCCCGTAGGACATCATTGAGATCGTGGAGGTGAGTCGTCGTTCAGCACTGCAGACTAGGGGCATCAGATCAAGGATGGTCGGTTTAGACGTGCCGAGAGGCAATCCAAGATAGGTAAAGGGCATGGATCCGACTGAGCATCCAAAGAAGGTCGCAAGCGCCAAGGCAGCCTCTTGAGTCATGTTGATTGGGATTAGTGTTGACTTGTGGAAATTAATTCGGAGGCCGATGGAAGAAGCATAGTCCACAAGGATTTGTTTGATGACTGCAGCTTGCTGAGGGCATGCAGGCATGGCCAAGATGGTGTCGTCGGCGTATTGGATTACTGGGTAGTCCGTTTGGCCGATGCAGGGAAAGGGCAGTTGGACTTTCCCTTCTCTAAAGGCGTCATTAATAGCAGCTTGTAGGAGATCAACCGCAATGACGAAGATCAATGGGGAGAGAGGGTCCCCCTGGCGTACACCTGTGCGGCAGTGGAATTGTCGGCCGGGGACACCATTCAGTAGAACTGATGATCGCCCTATCGAGAAGATGCAATTAATCCAAGACAGCCACTTGTCGTTAAATCCCAGGTGTTTCATGATGGTGATCATGGGAGCGTGTTCGATTGTATCAAAGGCTTTAGTGAAATCCAGTTTCAACAAGATAATCTGCTTCTTCGATGCATGGCATTGATGTATATATTGAAATGCCCAGGCCAGGCAATCCTGTATCGTCCTCCCTTTTATGAAACCATATTGGTTCTTGTGGATAACCTTTAAGATCACTCGTTGCAGACGATTAGCTAGCAGCTTTGTAATTAGCTTAAGACAGCAATTGAGAAGGGTGATCGGGCGGTAATCATTAACAGTTTCTGGTGAGGTGATCTTAGGAATCAGTGTGATGAGGCCATCATTTATACTGGAGAGGTCCAAGTCTCCTTGGTGGAATGCTTCACAGAGGTTATAAAAATCGTGTTTGATAATAGGCCAGCAAGCTTTAAGGAATGCAGAACTGAATCCATCCGGGCCGGGAGCACGATCGGCTGGCATTTCTTTGATAACAACATCAATCTCCTCATGGGTAAAAGGCATAGTCAGCTGGTCAAGGTCATCATGGTGCTGCAGAATATTAGGCAAGTTAAATTTCATTTGTGCAGGCCGCGAAGTACCCAGGAGATCAGTGTATGTACGAAACAGGAGTGCTTCTTTTCCATCGTGACTGTCAATGATTGAACCATCCTCTATTTTGAAGGTTGCAATGTTATTGCGCCGATACCGTTCTGTGGCAACAGCCTGGAAGAATTTGGTATTCTCGTCCCCAAACTTGATCCATCGAATTATGCATCGTTTTTTCCAGTATTGGTTTTGGTATTTAAGGAGGTGCAAGAGATGTTTCTTGATGATATTCCGAAAGTTTGCTTCAGGAATAGAAAGGGCTCTTTTATTCTCAAGATCATCTAGGTGCGCCAAGGACTCGTTGCAATTAGCAATGGCTACAGACAGTCGGGATAGATTTTTGCTCCAGATTTTTAGGGCATGGCGTAAAGCTTTGAATTTGCGACAGAGAATGGTCGCAGCGTTTTGCGCTCTCACCGGTCTATTCCATACATCTTGAACAAGATCCATGAAGCCAGGATGCAGGATCCAGAAAGGTTCAAATCTAAAGACCTTGCTGCGAGGGATGCAAGTTTGGATGGAGATAATGCAAGGAACTCAAGCCCCTCCTCCTCTCCTGTACATGAATGTGAGATGCTGCGCATGCAAGATCTCAGCCAAATGGCATATTGTAATCTTTTTATTGCTGGTTTTTATGTACAATGTCATGAAGATGTACGTTTGAAATGTTGCTTTGATAGCAAAATTGTATTCCTGTGTACATGTTGCTTTGACAGCAAAATTATGAAAATTTCTCAACAATATATATGGGCAAAATGGTATTCCTGTGTACTCTGCCTGAAAAGGCTACAGCCAACTGAGGATGTTATTAGAACCTGACAACTGGGACCCATCTGACTAGTGGACCCTTCTTTTGGGAAAAAAAGAAAAACTAAATTCGTTTAGACAAAAAGGCCACAACCCAACAATAAAAAAGGCTGCAATGTTGGGCTTGGCCCATGTAGCTAGTCAAAATTAACAAGAGAAAAATACATTAAAAAGGCCGAATTGTTGGGCTAGGCCCATGTAGAAAACCGAATTGGACCAGGCTGAATCTTGTGCCACGTCAGATTGCCACGCTGGATGCCTACGTGGCCTGGGGAGGTTGCTAGTGACCAAAACGCCATAGTAGACGTATTTTGGTCATAAACGTCTACGACCATTCCAGAAGAAAGGTCGCTATAGTCAGTTTACGACGGCCAGCTTTTGACCTTATGTTTTTGGTCACAAAAAGGTCACAAATGGAAATTTGTGACCATTCAGTGACCAATAGTGGTGGTCACAAGTTGACATATTTCTTGTATTGGTTAATGGCCTTGTTCACAAGAGCCTGGAATTTATTGCAATGATGCAAATGGAGATCATGACGCAACTTGGGGTTGAGACCCTTCCGGAACCTAGCCTGCTTCTTGGCGTCCGTGGAGACCTCTTCTGTAGCATAGCGGGCGAGGTTCTCAAACTCTCTACTGTAGGCATCAACAACCATCTTATCCTGGGCGAAACTACAGAAATCTTCTCTCTTGCGGTCAATGAGAGCTTGAGGAATGTGATGCTCATGAAAAGTCTTAGTGAAATCTCTACATGTGGGTATCTGGCCAGCTGGAAGCATAGCCTCATAGTTCTTCCACCAAAGACTAGTAGGACCTTCCAGGTGATATGCAGCGTAGGTGACCTTGTCAACTTGAGCTACGTTCGTAGAATGCAGCTTGTGTGTGATACTACGGAGCCAGTCATCTGCATTGAGTGGTTCAACGAAATGATGGAAGGTAGGTGGTTTCAGACCAATGCAATCATAGATGGTCGCTGACTCTTTGCACTGATGGGAGGTGTTCTCCTCAATACGTGCTAACAAGCAGTTAGACTCACGCTTGTTCTTCTCCATCTCTAACATGAACTCTGCCAACGAAGGCTGGTCGGGAGGATCCTCATCCCTACCATCTTCGTGGTTCCGACTACGAGCAACAGAACTTCGGTTAACCGGCAACATCCTGAAGAACGAAACCAAGGAAAACAAGGATGGATTCAGCATCATCATAAGGATGCAGAAGGTAGCATAAGAATTTAGTATCCCTAAAACTCCTAGGATAATTCCGGCAGCATAACGGCAGTAAAATGCTCAAAATGAGACATTCTACAAAAGACGGGGTAGCACCATACTCAACATCATCACTCAAGGTTCTGAGATATTACTAAACAGACTACACCGGAAGTACTCGAAAACTGGAATATGACTCTGATCAACCAATCCTAAGAGACTACGGAGTAGTAACACGTGATCCTGATAGACAGAAGAGCAAGCCTAGTTCCTTAACCCCGTAGGAAAGATAGGATGACTCAGATCAGAAGGCATGAGGTATAAGGAGTAAAAAGAGCCTTACGTTCCCTTCCATAATCAATTCCCCTATATAGCTAAAGAATTTCTAGACTCAACTTCGACCAGGTTGGCTTAGAAATCCTACAGGCAGTCAGGCTCTGATACTAAAGCTATCGGGACCCCAATTCCAAGTCACATCGATCTAGCCGGTAACACCTCATATCACTTTGCGGCCTCACGCACGGTATTCCTACGGGTGTCGCCTTACCATGGCCCGGGAGCGTTTGCACCTTTTGGATCACGTATATGATAGTTTCGCTAGCATCCATATGACAGAGAACCCGGGCCGACATGACTAGTCGTGAACCCAATGTGGCACTAACTTACGGGGACAGGCATACATGAATCAACATCGAGCATGTTGGTCAGCAGCGTGCGAATCCGGGCTGTAGCAATGGGCTATCAGGACTCTGGTGAACCGGGCTGTAGCAGGCTAGGCAGGACTCCGGATGTCACCGCGTGACATTTCCCAGAAGGGACAGACATAGGAACGAAGTGAATCACATGCCGGCCAGTCTAAGTGTTCGGGAGCAGTAGTGCCGGGCTAGCAGGACTCCGGTAAACCGGGCTGTAGCGGACTACCATGGCTCGGTGGAAGCACTAGACTACATTTCCCCATAATAGAGGCTACCAAGGATAGACAACTAGGTTGTCGGATCCCACACATAGCAATACACGTTACACGTACGCATAACATGCAAGTATGTGCTGTACAACATGGCATCACAACATAACGCAAACTCATATAGATAAAGGCCCAAAAGAGCCACATAGCATTAATACAAATAGAGGTCTCATGAGCCATCATTCAGAGCATACAAGCAACGGAAGCATTACATGTTTGAGTACAGACAACTACAAAGAAAAAGGCTGAGAAGCCTGGCTATCTACAAGTCCCTCCCAAGGGTACGAGATCGTAGCTGAGGTAACAAGCTACTCGTCGAAGTCCAAGCGGAACTACTAGTGCGACAGCTGTCTCACCAACAAAACATAAATAAAGCAAACGTGAGTACAAAGGTACTCAGCAAGACTTACATCATATCCTATCATACATGCATTTGTATCAAGAAGGTAATGTGGGGTTTAGTTGTAGCAAGCTAGCTTTGACTCAGTGGCTATCCTGTTCTATGACTACGAGAAACTTCTTTGAGGTAAGAAAGTGCACACGATCCACTAAACACCACACAATACACCACTATGGATTCATCCCCGTCTCCCTACGAGAAGGCCATCCATAGCACTCACACTTGTCCGGAGCATTTTAGTGTATCCACTTTAAGTTGTCTATGTACCACGTAAGCATCCAAGAAGTCCACAACCGAGGACACGGCTATTTGAATAAATCATGGTAACCCTGCAGGGGTGTACTTATTCACACACGCTCTCGCCACTTACCGCCATGTACATGTCATGTACCTCGGCAACCTTCAAGCGGAAGACTGGCGAGGGTGTTGGCCATGACCCGACTAACCACACAAGACTCTAGTCCAGGTTTATCGCCTATTCAGGTTCCATCCGCAAGGAGATCCGGTCGGGGTTTCGCTCACGACCTGGGTTCCCGAGCCCACCATCCGGGTGCCACTCGGTACACCAGGCCATGGTGCCTAGTCTGTCCCAAGTCCACCCTGCCAGGTGCCACTCAGTAGAAAAATAGCACTACCTACAAACACCAGAAACTATTTGCAACTCCTGGACAGAGATCAAGGCGGTTAATAAGTCGAGAGAGCTTGGAGCGCCCGGAGCCCAATGTGTGGTAGTAGCTAGTCATTGGACAACTTACACAGAACTCAGTTCTTAAGGACGGTCCCAATGAGACAACCCACCATGTACTCCTACATGGCCTCTCACCTCTACCTTTACCAAGTCATGTTCACACGTTTAACTCTCAGCACTAGAACATATCGTAACACTCCAATTCATTCCCGATGAATCAGACCTGACACAACTCTAAGCAATAGCAGGCATGGCATGGTAGGAACACAACATGGCTCAATCAACTCCTACACATGCTAGTGGGTTTTAACTATTTACTGTGGCAATGACAAGGCATGCAGAGGAATGGGTTCAACTACCGCAGCATAAAGTAGCAGTTGAATCATTGTTGTCCTAATGCAATGAAAGAGAGCAGGAGTGAGAGGGCAGGATTGTATCGGAATGAACAAGGGGGTTTGCTTTCCTGGTAGATCAACAGGGGGGCACTGCTCCTCAGACAGGTACTCTGGAGCACTCTCCGGAGCGGGACCTATCGATAGGGAACGGTGTCGACAATAAATACACAATCATATGCAACAATATGATGCATAAACATGGCATGTAGATGTGATGTTGCTTGAGCTAATTGAGATGGCATTGATTTGGTTGAAGTCCATTTGAACCAAATGTTCAAATGCAACTCTAATTTAAGTCCCTTTAAATGCCATAAGTGTGTTTTCATATATATAGCATGTATAGGTTGGTTTGTCATGCATGAAAATGGTACATATGGATAGATTGAAATTTTATGATCATTTTTCATATATAAATTATTTCAATCTGAGCTACGGTTGAATTTCTATGAATTTTTGAAGTTTAGCCAATTTTCTGGAATTTCCAAAATAGAAATAATCCAGAAAATCATTTATTGCATCAGCACTGCGTCATGCATGCGTCAGCAGGTCAACGACGCTGACAAGGTCAAACCTGACATGTGGGGTCCACACGTCAGTGTCACAGGTTAAACAGGGGGTTATTTCTAATTTAACTAAAAGATTAGGGCGCCAGGGCCCACTGTCAGTGTCACTAATGGGGGGAATTAGTCCTAAACTAATCTCCTGCCGGTGGGGTCAAACTGTCAGGCCGGCGAGGTCGTCGCCGGCGACCTCTGGACGCGGGGTGTTCGCAACTCAGGCTACGGGGGCGGCGGCTAAGGGCACCGGGGCGTAGCCGGGCTCTCGCGCATCCAGGGGAGGCGACGGGAGGACGCGGGGTGGCCGGAGCATGCAGGAGCGGAGCTCGGGGCGGTGGCCGATGCACGGCTCCGGGCGGGATGTGGCTGCAGGGCACGGCAGGTGCTGCGGAGGGTGGTTTTCGTCTTCTGGGAGGCTCCTGAGCGCGATGGCATGCGCGGGCGCGAGCTGCGGTGGCTCTGGCCATGTCGGTGAGGATCCACGGCGGCGCGACCGCTCGGGTCCGGTGGTTAGCACGGCTACGGCGCATGAGTGACAAAAATGGAGAGGGGGAAACAACGGCGGGGCTCACAGCGGGTCCGGTAGTGGCTTCAGCGAGCTCGGGGGAGGTCCAACGCGGGCGGAACGACGACGGCGATCTTCGGCAGCCGGCAATGAAGATGATGGCGGTGATGGCGTTCCAGGGCCTCCCTCGGCGCGTGGCTCAATGGAGACGAAGTAGGCGTTGTGGCGGAGCTTGCAGACACGATAGAGTGCGATGGGGAGGCGATAGCTACGACGACGACGAGCTGTGGCGACGGCAGCGCTCTGTCGCGGTGAGAGAGAGTGAGGGAGAGGTGGGGAAGGAACGAGAGAGGGTGAGAGAGGTGCGGGGCAGCGCTGGGCGCTTCTGGCGAGGCCAAGTCGAAGAAGGGAGAGGGCAGGCAGGAAGCTACCATGGCGCGCATGCGCGCGTCGTGCGGCGACCACGCGCCTTGTCCCTCTGGCGCGAGGAGGGGGACGACTGGTGCTGGCCAGTTGGCTGGGCCGGCCTGCTGGGCCGCACAGTGTCAGGCCGTAGGTAACCCAGGTAAGGTTTTTCTTTTTTTGTTTTCTTTTCTATTTTCTAACATTTGTTTGTGCTTAAAAAAATACTAAACTAATTTATTTTCTTATGCCAATTTTTGTAGGAGCTAATGGTATTATTCGAGAGCTCCTCAACAACTAGCATAATTTTTGGACATATATTATATATATAACATATATATATCCAAAGCAAATAATTATGCATTAATTCCAAATGGCCAAAATAAATATTTATGAGCTTCTAAAAATATTTGTTAGAATTTTACCTCGGACTAATATTTTCAGAGAGCAACATGAACATTTTCTTGGACCTTTTTGGAGCAATTTTTATCTGGGTCATTTCCAGAAATGATTTCTGAGGGTTTCACAAATCCACATTTCAAATTTAAATGATATTTAAACATGATGCACACATGACTGGTTAGTCTAGGTCATACCAGAACTAGGGATGTGACAATGCGTACTCCTACAGTCGAGACAGGATCCATTCAACTCCTTGTCCAAGCCGGAGCTTGAGCTATAGTAGACACATGGAATCCGCGGACATGTCAAGCAATGCTCAATGCCGCAACCGGACACACAGGCATGAGCCGGTGCAGGTTGGAGCCCTTAACTTGGCGGATCAGGAGAGGATTCGACAAGAGGCGGAACGAGCAGTTCAAATGGCAGCAAATCAGGCGGCTCATCAAACTTTTCCGGCTTATCCAGCAACCTCGGTCGAGGCAGGAGTGGCCACAAGAACCGGAGGCATCCCTTGCTTGGTGCCGGCCATACGTAATGAGCGTTTGCCAAAGGACTTTAAGGGGCCTCGTAAGGTGCCTAATTACATGGCTGACTTACAGCCCGGGGCTTGGATTGAGAGTTATGAGATGGCTATGGAGTTGTTGGAGGTCAGCGACGCAGCAATGGCGAAGTATTTCACTATGATGTTGGATGGAATAGCTCGTACTTGGTTGAAGGGGTTGCCACCCAATTCTATCGGCTCATGGGCGGAGTTGAAGTCCCGGTTCATCCATAACTTCAAAGACACGTGTAAGCAGCCTATGTCGATTGTGGACCTAACTAATTGTAAGCAAGAGGACGGTGAGTCTACAACCCATTGGGTGCGCCGGGTCAAGGAGATAATACATCCGTCTAATAAGATGGATGCCGGCTCATCAGTCTTGATGTTGGAGAAAAATTGCCGTTTTGAACCTCTGAAGCAGAAGTTGGGGCGGCTCAAGCGTGACTGTAATGACAAGGTCCAGTTGATGGCGACTCTTGTCAAGTATGCCGATTCTGATAGTACCAAAGACCCGGTGTCTGACGAAGAAAAGACAGCGAAGGGAAAGAAGAATCGCAATGACAAGGGTCACCAGCATAACCCGGCAAATCAAGGAGGTAATAAGCATAAGGCTGAGGAGTTTGTCGCTAACACTAATGCACAGGGCGGAAACCAACGGCGCAAGGGCAGGCAACCCCCTCGGTCGGGCGGGTCAGGTCCCACCCTTGAGCAACTATTGAATGAACCTTGTCCAAAGCACGACACCCGAGAGAAGCCAGTCACCCACCTGTTGAAAGATTGTACAATCATGAAGGCATTTAAAAAATCAAATGCGTTTGATGGAGGTCGCGGCCCAGGTGGCGGTTCAGGTGGAGGCGGTTTCCATGGCCCGGGCGCCGGCTCGGATGGAGGAGGTTTTCACGGTCAGGGCCATCCTGGTAACCAAGGAGGATATAATCCACAACCTGGCCAAGGTAATCAGCAGCAACAGTCCGGATATCAGAGCAACCCGAAACAGCTGAATAGTGGGCAATACCATGTGTTCACAACTAGTTTATGTAAGAGGTACCAGAAGCTTCACAAGAGGGTCGTTAATGCTGTTGAGCAGACGATTCCACGTTATTTACGTTGGTCAGAGCAGCCTATTGTCTGGAGCAGAGAGGATCACCCACCCCGGGTTGATAATCCGGGTCACTTGGCCTTGGTAGTGGCGCCTCAGATTGGTGGATATAAATTCACTAAGGTACTCATGGATGGAGGCAGCAGCATCAACATCCTCTACTATGAGACGTTCCGCCGGATGGGATTGACCGATAAGAGTCTTAAACAATCCAACACTATTTTTCACGGTGTGGTACCTGGCAAGTCGGCATACCGAGTTGGTAAGATTGCACTGGAAGTAGCCTTTGGAGATGAGTATGACTCTAGAGCAGAAAAAAATAACCTTTGAGGTGGTTAAGATCAAAAGCCCATATCATGCTTTGTTTGGACGACCGGCTTATGCCAAGTTCATGGCTCGGTCATGTTATGTGTATTTGCAGCTCAAGATGCCGGGTTATAAGGGCACCATTACAGTACATGGGAGCCGGAAAATAGCTTTGGAGTGTGAAGAAGGTGGTGCTGCCTATGCTGAGTCTGTTTGTGCAACAGAGGAGTTAAAGTTTTACAAGGAGCACGTTGACCCGGCAGACATGACGTCGTTAAAGAAACCAACAACAGAACATGAGCCGGTGTTGAAGTTCAAATCAACTAATGACACCAATATGGTTGACTTTGTGCCTAGCGACTCCTCCAAACAGTTCATCATCAGTGCAAACTTGGATCCAAAATAGGAAAGCGCGCTCATCGAGTTCATCCGTGAGAACCGAGACATCTTTGCATGGAAACCTTCCGACATGCCGGGTGTCCCAAGGGAACTCGTTGAGCACACTCTCAATATTGATCCAAAGTTGAAACCTGTTAGACAATATCTCCGACGGTTCAATGAAGAAAGGCGCAAGGCCATTGGAGAAGAGGTGGCCCGACTCTTGGCGGCCGGGTTCATTGTAGAAGTCTTTCACCCAGAGTGGTTAGCCAACCCGGTTCTTGTACCAAAAAAGAATGGCACCTGGCGTATGTGTGTGGATTACACTGATTTAAACAAGGCTTGTCCGACTGACCCTTTTTCCCTCCCCTGTATTGATCAGATGATCGATGCTACGGCGGGTTGCGCACGTTTGAGTTTCTTGGATTCTTATTCAGGTTATCATCAGATCAAGATGGTAGTCAAAGATCATGAGAAGACGAGTTTCAACACTCCTTTTGGAGCTTTCTGCTATGTGTCTATGCCTTTTGGGCTTAAGAGTGCCCAGGCGACTTACCAACGGTGTGTGCAGAATTGTCTTCACGATCAGATTGGGCGTAATGTTCATGCTTATGTGGACGATATAGTGGTAAAATCCAGGAAAGAGGAAACCTTGGTCGCAGATCTAAAAGAGACCTTTGATAATCTCTGGGTCTACAAAATGATGCTTAACCCGGCCAAGTGTGTTTTTGGAGTCCCAGCCGGCAAGCTCTTGGGTTTTTTGGTGTCCAACCGAGGTATTGAAGGTAACCCGGAGAAAATCAAGGCAATTACATCCCTGGCCAAGCCAACATGCATCAATGACGTTCAACGACTGGCGGGTCGTGTTGCTGCTTTAAGCGGTACATAAGCCGGTTAGGGGAGAAGGCGATGCCTTTGTATCAGATGATGAAGAAAACAGATGATTTTGTTTGGAGCGAGGTTGCAAACTCTGCATTTGAAGATTTGAAGACACAGCTTGCTGAGGCGCCGGTCCTTGCTGCTGTAGTCGAGAAAGAGCCGTTGTTGTTATACGTAGCCACCAACTCACGAGCTGTTAGTGTGGCGATTGTGGTGGAGCGCAAGGAGGTTGGCAAGGAGCATCCGGTTCAATGGCCGGTTTACTATGTTAGTGAGGTGTTAATTGAATCCATACAGCGGTACCCACATTGGCAGAAGCTCGTATATGTGGTGTTCATGGCGAGCCGAAAGCTTAAACATTATTTTCAGGGTCACCCAATCACTGTGGCCAGCTCTGCTCCTTTGGGAGACATCATTCAAAACAGAGAAGCCACTGGACGAGTCGCCAAGTGGGCCATTGAGCTTGGGTCTCATGGGTTAAAGTATGTACCACGTACTGCGATCAAATCTCAAGCACTGGGTGACTTCATTAATGATTGTACAGAGATGCAGATGCCAGAAGAGAAACCAGACAACACATATTGAACTATTCATTTTGATGGGTCCAAACAGTTGGAAGGCTCGGGGCTGGAGTTGTTTTAATCTCCCCTCGAGGTGACAATTTTTTTTATGTGTTACGGCTGATGCTTCCTTGCACTAACAACGCAGCAGAGTATGAAGCCTTGCTCCATGGTCTTCGAGTGGCCAAAGAGATGAGTCTGAGCCGGGTCAGATGTCTTGGCGACTCAGATTTAGTGGCTCAACAAGTCTCAGGTAAGTGGGATTCCAAAGATCCTCTCATGGCGGCTTATCACCGGGAAGTTGATGCTGTTGCAGGGCATTTTGAAGGTTATTAGGTGGAGCACATTGACCGTAGGAAGAACGAAACGGCTGATGCCTTAAGCCAGTTGGAGTCTCAGCGTAAGCCGGTGCCACCTAATACCTTTTTGGATGTTTTGCATAACCCGTCCGTCAAGTTACCCACGGAAGAAGTTCTAGCCGTTCCTGACCCAGAGGCGCAGTTGGTGGCGGCTCTTCATGTCATCCCAGATTGGACAGTGCCGTTCTTGGCTTACATGACCCGGGGAGAATTGCCAGCGGATGAGACCCTGGCTCGACAGATAACCCGGCGGTCTAAGTCAGTGACGATTTCTGATGGAGAACTATACCATCGCAGCGTCTCTAGAGCGTTTCAACGGTGTGTTTCCCCTGAAGAAGGCCAAGAAATACTTCGTGAGATCCATGAAGGCGATTGTGGTCATCACGCCGGTTCAAAATCTCTGTTGGCCAAAGCTTTTCGTCACGGTTTTTACTGGTTGACGGCTCAAGCTGATGCAGAGGATCTGGTCAGCAAATGTGATGGATGTCAAAAGTTCGCACGACTAGCACATGTTCCGGCTCAAGATCTCTAGATGATTCCAATCACTTGGCCGTTTGCGGTCTGGGGGCTTGACATGGTGGGGCCTTTCAAAAGGTCTAAGGATAAAAAGACACATCTTTTAGTGGCAGTTGATAAATTCACAAAGTGGGTTGAGGCAGAGCCGGTGAGTAAGTGTGATGCAGCCACGGTGGTTCAATTCATGAAAAAGGTGATCTTCCGCTTTTGTTTTCCACACAGCATTATCACTGACAAGGGCACTAATCTCTCTCAAGGGGCTATGGAGGAGTTTTGTCAGCGTGAGCATATCGGACTTGATGTTTCTTCTATAGCTCATCCTCAATCCAATGGTCAAGCTGAGAGAGCAAATCAGGAAATTTTAAAAGGTCTCAAACCCCGGCTTATGGTTCCCTTGCAGCGAACGTCGGGTTGTTGGGTAGAGGAATTACCCTCACTGCTGTGGAGTATCAATACCACACCTAACAGGTCTACACGTTACACACCTTTCTTCATGGTGTAAGGAGCAGAAGCAGTGTTGCCTAGTGACATCCGTCATGACTCGCCCCGTGTGGTAGCTTATGTTGAAGCTAATAATGAACAAGCCAGACAGGATGCCTCGACTTGTTAGATGAAGAAAGAGACTTAGCAGCAACTCGATCAGCAATTTATCAATAGGACCTGCGCCGTTATCACAGCCGTCGGGTTAAGTCCAGGACTTTTCAGGAAGGCGACCTGGTGCTCCAGCTCATCCAGGATCTGTCAGATGCACACAAGTTATCCCCACCTTGGGAAGGACCCTTTGTGGTCAGCAAGAACTTAAACAACGGGTCATATTACCTCATTGACGTTCGAGAGTACAAAGACTCACGTAAGTCAGAGGAGGAGACCCGCCGGCCGTGGAACATTGCTCAACTTCGGCCATACTACACTTGAGCTACCGGCTCTCATCATGTACATACTTTAACATTGTATATACCGTGATTAAGTAATAAAGCAGGACCATCGGTCTCTTTTCTTTTCAAAGATTACGCATCTTTGTTATTTCTTATTTTCAAAAGACTATTAAGGAGCTAATCATATTTGAATCAAGTCTAACCTTTTTTGGTCCGGCTTATCACCGTATTCGAATCTAGCTACAATTATTATGGTCACTTGGGGGCTTCCTGTTCAAACATAAGTCGTATTTGAACCAAAGAGAACATAACTGTCGTAACCCTCTTGATCGGCTCAAGGCCAAACTCACTAGGGGGCTTCTTGATCGTATCCGAATCATAGCTTAACCCCTTTTGGGTCCGACTTGGATCGTATTCGCATCAGGGTCGTTAAAAACCTCTCAAGGTCATTTGGGGGCTTCATGTTCAAACATAGGTCCTATTCGAACCAAAGAGAACATAGCTGTCGGTACCCTCTTGATCGGCGCAACGCCAAAGCCATTGGGGGCTATATGGTCGTATTCGAACCTTAGCTTAGCCCCTTTGGTCCGGTTTACTGACCGTATTCGAATCAGAAGCCACCAACCTTTAAATATAAGGTTAAATCATACTTGTTACCTGTTATTTGCCTTTTAGTTTTTTGTTGTCTCAATTTCACAAATAATTAGCATGATCTTCTTTGCCGGCTCGACTATTTGACAACAAGACCACCAAGGTATGATGATCATTAAGTACTCAAAAGCATTGACTTCTCAGAAAGATTGAGTTATCAACTTCAATACCCGGGTAATTCAAGCCGGTGGTATAAGGATCAAAGGTACAAGTATGGCTATTATTTATATGCAATTGCCTGCTGCATTAACCAAAGGGTTAGTTTCAGCCTTTTCCTTTATTTATATCTGTTTCTGTTTTCTATTATGGTAAACATATTGGATATAAGGCGGGTGTTTTAACCCGTTCGGTTCTAAGCCGCCAAGCCAGACTTTTCTCTTGTATCTACAAGAACAGAGCTAAAGTGTTGCAGAAACAATCATCAAATATGATGCATATATTGCCATCAGGAAATTCGGAGTCACACACAGTGTTTTATGCACAATGGCATAGGCAAGGCATTCATTGTTTTCACAGCTAACTATTATAAGGCTTTTATAAGCCCATGAAGATGGTTATTGCTCCTCCCTCGCCGGTTCGCCACCCCCTGTTGACTGGAAGCTGGGTTTTGACCAGTCAAAACCATTCACGGCGACAAATTCTGCTTCTTCGTCAATCAGGCCGGCCGGATCAACTTCGGGGCAAATGTGTTTTCACGAACAGGAGGGATTAAATCTGTCACTTTGTACGAGGGAGTTGCCATCTTCTTATTTTCAATATCATAACCCGGCTGATACTTGTCGATGTTGGTTTCATCTCCAAGGATAGTCTCTTGAGGTCAGACTCCGCGCACACAATCCATGAAGTCATCCTGCTCAAAGGGAGATCCGTCTTCACAAAGTCAACTGGCGGCTTATATTCCGGATCAGCAAATAGTACACAAGATTAAAGGCAGACGACTTACCAAAGATGGCGGCCACCATTTGAGACACCCGGCCCTTTAAACCGTTCAGCTCTGTTGAAACCTCTTCAAGGGCTGCTTCGGCCTTCTCGACTCGTTGTGTCAGAAGCGTTTTTCCTCTGTCCAGGTTTTCTTCTTGGCGGTGAAGCTGGTCTTTAAATTTTCCGTCTCAGTGAGACTTATTTGCAATTTGGAGTTAGCAGACTTGATTTCTGCCTTCTTACTCGCTAGCCGGATCTTCACATCAGTCAATTACGAGTTCAGTTCAGATAAGGCATTCTGCAAAAAACATACTCAGATGAGTCAAGATTTCGCTTAAAGTTCAAAAATCAAGATTCAAGTCTCAAGTACTTTACAAAAAACCACTTGACACTTGGGGGCTAATGTATGCCATAGAAATCCTTATGACTCTAAAGACATGCTTTAAGTCCCAAGTACTTTACAAAGTAATAGCACTTGGCACTTGGGGACTAATGTATGTTATTCAGCAAGTTTCTCAAAGTTAAGCCGGATTGTGAAGTTCTTTGAATACGGTACAAGAAAATTTTAAGTACCGGCTCATTTATGATCAAAATGAACCGGCCCTTGGGGACTACAGGTGAAGCTTTCTTCTATTATGGAATTCAAGAAAAGTTTCAAAGGTAAAGGTCTTGGCCTATATTATAAAGTCTACAGATCATTCCGGTTCTCTCATAATCTGAAGAATTGGGGGCTGGCGGAATATAGATAAGTCGGAAGAACATACCTCATATTTCAGCTACAACTGTTTGACCATTTTCGATCTCTAAGTCGCGACTGGAGTGCACATGGCTAAGATAGCCGGATAAAATATCATTGGCATTTAGATGATCATAATGTGCAACATCAAAATGCAGTTTCTACCTCTCCAATGCTTCTTGTTTCATCGTGTGGCGAGCCAGCATGGTTGGATTCCCCGGTTCAAGAAAACGGCTCCCGGTGATCAAAACGTCTTGTGCAGACGGTGATGGCGGGTTGGCTGAGCTCGATGGACTAGTTGTGGAAGGGTTGATGGTGGTATCATCAACTGATGGCTCAGGAGGATTTGCTTCCACATTGATAGGCGGGTCTTCTGGAGTTTCAATTGCTGGAGGAGAAGGTGGCCTTGCCGGTTCAGGTGCAAGGATTAGCGGGTCTTCCACCGGCTTAGTCACCTTGGCCTTCTTAGACTTAGCTTGGCCACTAAGTGAAATATTATTGATTTTCAGTATAAAGAGACAATTGGAGAAACACAGAAGACAAAGGATTTTCCTTACCCAGGGGCAGTCTTGAAGGGCGGAAATTGGGTCTGAGATGAGTCGCCAGACGAGCGAGATACCTCCTGCAAAGATAAAACAAAGTAAGTAATGCAAGGAAGGGGATCCATTAACAGAAAATCAAATACAAAGAAATAAACCTCATTCTGGCGTTTCTGAGGTGTTTGTTGAAGAACAACAGCCGGTTCGTCTTCGGTCCAAGCTTGATGGCGGCTCTCATGTTGCAGCTTTTTCAAAAGAAAGTGAGGGTCCAGATAAGCCAAAGGGTGTGAAAACCTTACTTTCCGGGTTACAACTCGAAGTTTCTGTCTTGGCAAATGGGTTGAGTCAGAGGAAATAGTTACCTCTTCTTCCACGGCCTGACTGGCCCCAGTGTCATCCTGGTAATGATCAGTGTTAATAAGATTATTAAAAAATTAGCCAAGGGAGTCAAGGGCTACCTCCGACTCAGAAGAATCGTCAAGCTTCATCCAATCTTCAGCAGTGTTCTTCTTCTTCTTTTTCGACCTCTGGGTCATTTTCTTGGCATTTATGGCTGCGGCTCTTGCTTTCTTGGTAGCCTCGTGGTCATATTTAACTTTCCAAAAGTCAGAATTGGCCTGCTGATAGGTAAAAACAAGATGAAAAGTCAGGCCAGTATTAAACAATACGGCTGGGAAAAATACAAAGGAGAGAGATCAGAATATCCTTACTTCTGGCACCGGGTTAAGCTTGCAGAAGGAGTTTAACCCGACAATACTACAATCTTTGTATTTCCCGTTCACCAGAAGGGTTGACACTGAAACAATATCTTCTTCTGTTAAGTGAATAGGGCTGTGACGTAGAGAGTCATCCGGGCGTCCACCATACTCATACATCAGCTTTGACCGACGGCTGAGAGGGATGACCCGCCATGAGATTCAGTAGCGGGTCAGATCAACTCCAGTTAACCCATTCCCTAAGAGAGCATTAATCCTTTTGATGGATGGTATCAACTTCTTGCGTTCAACGGCAGTGAGTTTGTCAGGGAGCGTGAACTTGGAGTCAAGATGCTCGGGGCGATAACCCAGCAGTGGCCTCTCGTTTGCCGGTGAAATGTCTTGGCAGTAGAACCAAGTCTGATTCCAGTCTTTCGGATGACTCGATAAGACTATGAGCGGGAAGACAGCACCCTGCCGGCGCTGAATTGAGATGCCTCCAAGCTCTAAGCTAAGGCCGTTGGTGCACTTTTTCTGCCGGTTCAGATAAAAGTATTCTCTAAACAGCTCCACGGTCGGCTCTTGTTGAAGATATACCTCACAGAGCACTTGGAAGTTACAGATGTTAGATATGGAATTGGGCCCAATATCTTGAGGGTGGAGTTTGAAAAAGTGGAGGACCTCTCTGAAGAACTTTGAGTTAGGCGGTGAGAAGCCACAATCCATATGGTCAGTAAAAACAATCACTTCACCAGCCCTTGGATTGGGCCGTTCTTCGTTCGGGTTAGGGGCACGATAAGACATGACGTCTTTTCCTGGCAGAAATCCTATGATGAAGAATTCCTTCAAACGTTCCTCAGTTACGGTTGAGGGAATCCAGTTACAGATGGTTGGTGCTTTGGACGGCATGATGTTCAAAGATGAACTGAAAAGAAAGGCAACATGCCAGTTCAATTCAATGGTGAAGTTAACAGTTAAATGATGATAATACAGGGAAGTAATGGCGGCTTAGTTAAGGGCTAATGTCATATAAGGAAAAGTAAGCTGGCACAGTAAGCCACCATGACTATAGATATTTGAAGAAAGTAAATTCAGCCAAGTGTTGAGACAAACAAGTTTCCTAATTGCTTGGTATTATTCCAGATCAAATGGCTATTCAAAATCAAAAAAATTCAAGACCTAAAAAGTTTGGCACAGAGGAGTCTATAAGTTCTAATGAGGTCTTTGAACCAGAGAAAGGGATCTGTGGGCATCAAGAGTAGGCACCAAAATGCTACCGCACAAGCTTATATGACTTTTTGGATCAAGAAGAGGCTTGCGGTGGAAGAACTACGAAGAACTACGGTGAAACTATGAAGAACACGAAGAGATCTATAAACCCTAATGCAGATCTGAGAAATGAAAGGAAGAACACTTACAGTCACAGGTCTTCTATGGAGGTCACCGCCGTTTCTCTGGATTGATTTGGGTTGATGCAGCGGCCAAGGTCGATGAAGATGAAGGAGAAGCATGACGGCGGTGAGGCTTGAGCGGCAGGAGGGTTGCGAGAGGAAGAAGATGGAGAGAGAGAAGAATGAGGAAGGCCGAAGCGTGCCTATTTATAAGGAAAAATGTGAACAGACGGGCGCAAAAATCGAGGGATAGCCGAATAATGGTCATCCAACTACACAGATGCCTCGATTCTCGGGAGACATTAAAGATGAAGATCCGTTGGGAGATGACGTCATAAAAGTTATTTGCATTTTCAAAAGATGACATCACGGCAGGTTACAAAAACCTCTGCGGGGATAAGAAGATGGATTTTTGTCTAAGTATTGAAGATTGACAAAGAATGAAGTTCAAAGTCAACCTAGGGCCTAATGTTGGGGATGTAGCTATCAGTTATGACCCGCCCAGGAGGGGCCGGGTCAGCCCCAATGGCGGGTTACACAAGAAGCCCAGTAAACATTCCAGACAACAGTTTATTAAATCTTATAGAAGGCCCAAAGGCCTGGAGGCGGCTTAAGGCCCAGTATTGTGAACCGTCGTATGTAAGGAAAGACTTGTAAAGTAAGGCATGTAAAGGAAGTCACCGAGCCGGACACGGTTATGAGCCGGCCAGGACTCTGTAGGCCACCAGGCGTCAACCCGTGTATATAAGGGGATGACCCGGTGGCGGCTTAGGGCAAGAAACAAGAGATCGATAACCAAGCCGGCGAGTTAAGCCTCTTGGTGATCGAAACCCCAGCAATACCAACACAACTAGACGTAGGCTTTTACCTTCATCGTAACGGGCCGAACTAGTATAAACCCTTTCGTGTCCCTTGTCCCGATTAACCCCTTTAAGCTTCCTAGTTGCGATGGCCCTACGACTAAGTCCTTTCGCTAGGACATCTGCCGTGACAATTCCACGACACTTCTGCTCTGCATCTTCCTCTTCAGTCGTTCCTTCAGTTACTTGTCCAACGCCCCAACCTGCTGGTATTGGGATTCCTCGACTAACCAAATAATCACCGTAGTTGCACTCCCCCACATCAGCAACTTCCCAGAAGTACAAATCACACGAATCTTCCCTTTTCTGCACGAATCATATTGGAAGATCATCAACCAAACTATTTAAAAAAATCAGCAACTGAAAGCAGCAGAACAACACTTAAACATTTAATTACCCCATGATTTGGGCATTTGTAGAAGACTCGGCCAGGGTTGTGGATTGTGGTTGAGACGCGGCGGATGACTCTGCGTGATGTGCAGCAGTGCCACCACACCAACAGCAGCGGGTTGCGATGAGCAATCGGCTACGGTGCGCGTGCCGGCGGGGGTGTGATGAGATCCACACGTGATGGTATGGGTGGCGACTTGGCACATATCTGGTTGTTGCCTGCTGAAGAGCAGGTGGACGAGCAGCCAGTGGACATGGTTGCTGTGGCCAGAGCTTCTGATGCTAGGCAGAGTAAGTAGAGAAGAGGAGAAGCGAACGTTGGATATGTCAGTTTCATTACTTGCAGAGTAGCATAGCACCATATATAGTCATAGTCTAGGTTTGGATTCGAACCAGCTACATGAGCACGTCTTTCTTTTTTCTAAAACTCGGCAACGTCTCTTTACTGGTACACTAGCTTGTTCTGTACGCCTTCCCAAGTCTTTGATTTTATTTCCCTTTTTTGCGAGGAAGGAAGGAGGATAAATTGAGAGTTTCTGGGACTCGAACCCAAGACCTCTCGGTTGAAAACCAAGGGTGCTAGTCACTTATGTGGCGAACATTCCCTATGAGGAGGACGGCAGACGAACGCATTTTCCTCGCAGTTTTCTTCCTATATATAAAAAAGTATGCTACTTGGTGTCTGCTTAGTCAACAAACGATTGTGCCAACCTTGAGCATTGGATTGACATTCAACGTCTGCCGCATTTCTTCAGTCTCTTCTTCCTCGAGCCGCCAAAGCCAAACTAGCGCCGGCGGGACCGCCTGCTCCTGCCTCCCATGGCTGGCTGTGATCTTCCCCGACTCCTATTCGTTCCCGTCCGAGGCCTCACCATCGTCCTCTGCCTTGGTTCACTCACCGCGGCGCCGCCCTTCGGTGTTGTCAACATGGTCAACAACCGAGAGGAATAAGGAGATGACTATACATGGTGAGTTTGACAGTAGGGACCCAGCAGTGCGCGCAGTAATTTTGTTTTTTCGGGATGGAGAAGGGTATCAACTGGGTTGTGCGGGACCCGTGGCCCGTCTAGACCAGGCTTTTATTTCATATGTTTAGCACATGACCATCCCAGTTTGTTTTTTTCCATTTTGAAAATGGCTAGCCAGCTATTTTGCTTTTTGCAGAATAACCAACGTAGGCCTACTTGCTTTTCTACACCCTACTGGGCCGGATTTCTTTCAAGACGAGGAGGGATGCATTTTGCCCAGAAAATGGGCTATAAGTAATAAGAAATGGGCTATAATTAATAATAAATGGGTTGTAAAATGAAAAATACAGCAAACAGGCAATTAGTTCCAAAATACTGTTTTCTTTCGGATTTTGATATTTTAAATTTCATTGTTTTTGTGCGGGTAAAATTTAATTGAATTTAAATTAAGGTATATTGAGATTTAAAATTAATTTGAATCTGGCTAGAAATTTCGGCTGTATTCTGTTTGGGACAGATTTGGAGGCTGGCTTGTGGGTCTACTAGGTTGACGTGTACTTTGGCTTTGTCAACTTAGTCCACAAACGATTCTAGCAGAAGTGACCATTCGATGTTAATCCAACGGTCGTGCTGCTTCTTCAATGTCTGATCTTCTTGCTCCAGCCGCCCAAACCAGCTTCGATGGGACTGCGTGCTCCCGCCTCCCGTGGCCGGCTATGCTGCCGCACAGGCCACACCGCCCCACCCTACTTCATTGCTGGCTAGGCCATTCCTCTACTCACCCACACCTCCTGTTATTTTCCGGCGATGGCAGCCAGACAAGTAAACCCTCATACTCCCCACCGCGTGGGCAACCATTGCCGGGTCTTCCCCGGCTCCATGTCGTTCCCTTCCTAGGCCTCACCATCGTCCATCGCCATGGTGCTCTCGGCGCAGCCTGGTCAACGTGGTCAAAGAACGACATCCATCGGCCGTGGACTGGATGCGCAAAATAATGATTCATCCACCTGACAGCTGGGACCCACCGGAAGGGCCTCTGTATTTCACGAAAAAAACGCCCCCCCCCGCTGACATGTCAGACCCACCGGCTATATCTTCGCAGGCAAGGTAGTGCCTCCTTATTATGCACAAAAAAATGAATACCCCCTGCTAGGTGGGACCCACCATAGTGGGAGGATGACTTGTGGGCCAACTAAGTTGACGGGGACAGAGGGCTTTGTCAACTTAGTCAATATGAACGATTCTAGCTCCAGTGACTGTACGATGTCCATCCAACGGCCGTAGTGCTTCTTCAACCTTCGGTCTTCTTGCTCCAGCCGCCCAAAGTAGCGTCGGTCGTGCTGCATGCTCCTGCCTCCCGTGGCCGGCTGTGCTGCCGCGCAGGCCTCACCGCCCTCTACTATTCCCACTGCCGGCCAGGCCCAGCGGCAACGGCAGCCTCACACCATAGCCGAACTTGTGAACCCTCGTACTCCTCTCCATGCGGGCTTCCACTGCCGCGTCTTCCCCGGCTCCGCGTCGTCCCCTTCCTAGGCCTCGGCGTCATCCACCGCCGTGGTGCTCTCGGCGCGGCCTGGTCAATGTGGTCAAGGAACGACTTCCATCGGACGTGGACTATACGTGGAGAGGCTGACAGTTGGGTCCACGGCCGCAGCCAGGAAGTGCCTCCTTATTACGTGGAAAATAATGATTCCTCCACCTGACAGCTGGGACCCACCAGACAGGCCACTGTATTTTGCGGAAAAAATGTTGCCCCCTGACTGCTGGGACCCACCAGCTTCATCTTTGCACACAAGGAAGTGCGTCCAGGCAAAAAAAATGATTCGCCCCTTGAATGCTGGGATCCACCAGCTACACCTTCGCATGCAAGGAAGTGCGTCCGGGCAAAAAAAACGATTCGCCCCCCTGACTGCTGGGACCCACCGGCTACATCTTTGCACGCAAGGAAGTGCGTCCGGGCAAAAAAAATGATTCGCCCCCTGACTGCTGGGACCCACCAGCTACATCTTCGCAGGCAAGGAAGTGCCTGACAGTCGGGACCCACCTGGTCGAAGCGTACGTACCGTTGTCATTCTGGTCGCAAATGTGTATGTACATACTGGTCGATGTAGAGGCGCGCACATGTCGTAGTAGAGGCGCGCACGTGTTATAGTAGAGGCGCACACGTAGCATGTACACGTACGTACATCGGCCAGGGTGGAAGAAAGAAAATACAGCCACATATGTGTACATATGGGCGGGGTCTCGAACGCCTACTCGCGCATACGTACGACCAGGGCTCGTGTACATGGCTGGGTCGGAACGGAGAAACAGCGTCGTCGTCGTGTTCATGGGGAGGAAACGGAATGCGTCGTGTTCATGGGGAGGCAACGGAATGCGTCGTGTTGATTGGGAGGCAACGAAATGCGTCATGTTCATCGGGACGCAACTGAACGCGTGGGAGCCAACCGGCTGGGTCAGAACGGAATGCGTGGTTGTGTTCATCGGGAGGTCTTGGATGGAACATGCGATGGAAACGAGGCCTGGCGTACTGCAAAACGGAGGAAACAGACCTCGTATGTTCGAAACGGGGTCCTGTTGATCGGGAGGGGTGTGGCGTACCGCAAAATGGAGGAAACAGTCCTCCTACGATCGAAATGGGGGTCCTATTGATCGTCAGGGGTGTGGTGTGCCGCAAAACAAACGAAACAGACCTCCTACGGTCGAAACGGTGGTCCTGTTGATCGGGAGGGGTGTGGCGTACCGCAAAATGGACGAAACGGACCTCCTACGGTCCAAACAGGGGTCCTGTTCATCGGGAGGGGTGTGGTGTACCGCAAAATGGGACTCCATGGGATACTATTCATCTCCACCGTTGACCTCCTCCAGCCTCTACGGGCTACCATCGAGCTCCTCCAGCCTCCATGGGCTCCTGTTCATCCAGCCTCCACCGCGCGCTACTCCACCGGCTACTGTTCAACCACCCCTCCACGGGCACCCCTCCACCATCTACTATTCATCCAGCCCTCCACACCACGGGGTCCTGTTCAACCACCCCTCCACGGGCACCCCTCCACCGTCTACTGTTCATGCATCCCTCCACACCACGGGGTCATGTTCATCCAGAGGCAATGCCACCGCTCACTGTTCATCCACCCCCCCCCCCCGCAACGCTCACTGTTCATCCAATCGATCGGCTTCAGTTAGCAGCAGTAGCGAAGGAATCACTCGATCGGGTTCAGTTAACAGCCATCGATCGATCGCTCGGGTTTAGTTAGAGCCCAACGCCTCACTCGGGTTCAGTTAGAGCCAACACCTCGCACACACGTGCGTACGTGTACGAGAGAAACGCGCATCGCTCGGCCCCCGACCTCCCACCGTAACCGGGAACTCCCCAAAATTTTCCTCCCCCTCACTTCTACCACGGTTTTTTCCGTCATGGTTTTTTGTCATGATTTTTTGTCATGATTTTTTGTCATAGAAGTAGGATCCCACCACATCTTTGATGATACCGGGTTTTGTTACAATTATCGTCATAGAAGTGTCATATGTATGACAATTTTTTTTTCGTTCGGCCCAAAATGTCACAGATGTGTCTTTTTTTGTAGTGTGAGTCGGGCGACTTATGAGAGTGCACCCTTTTAGTTTGGACTAGGGATTTTGTCAGAGCCGGATAGTCCCAAAATTGTGTTTGGGTTTTCTAGGCGCTTTCCATCACACAGTATTTCCTTACTATGGCCGCCAAGTCAATGAAGTGTGCTATGTCATGGCGACTTATGGTGTTGACGATTCCCTTGTCTGTGGAATTGTTGCAAAAGAACAAAATTGCGTCTTCCTCGCGACAGTCCTTGACCTTGTTCATTACAAGGAGGAATCTGTCCCAATAGTGAGGCGCTTGCCTAATGTGGGAAATATCATTTGTATCTGGGTGGGTGGGTGGATTTAAGTCTAGACCTTGACCCAATCTGAGATCCCGGGGCAGGGGAGTTTCCGATCTTGGAAGTTCGGGCTCCGGGATGTTGCTCCGTGGGTTCGGTGTGCGATCTGATTCTATGTTCAGGGTTAGGGCGATGTCCTCCCGTGAGCGGGTATCTGGCTTGGAAAGCTCGGGAATTCGGACATAGTTCGACCCCAAGATAGAGGGAGAACGGCCGTGTTGCTCCTCCACCACCGCTATTTGATGGGTGTGAAAGTGCTAGTGATCGACTAGAGGGGGGGGTGAATAGGCGATTTTTATGAAAGTCTTCAAAACATGTGAGTTTCGAAGACAAACGATAGAAATAAACCTATTATCATGCAGCGGAAGGTAGACTACACTAGGCAAACCATAGTCATGTATTCAATGAAGTGAAAGCACAATGACAAATAGCAGCTAGGCAGTAAGGATCAGGTAGGAAGATGTTAAGAAGCCAATCAGTACATGTAATCACTTAGTGAAGTCAAATCGTGATGCTATCGTACAATGACTTCACAAGAACCAACAGTAAGTAAGGGAAGGTAAGGATGAAACCAGTGACTCATTGAAGATAATGATTTGTTGGACTAGTTCCAGTTGCTGCGACAACTGTACATCTGGTTAGGGAGGCTGAGATTCAACTCAAAAGACCTCGTCTTCACCTTATTCCCCTTGAGCTAAGGACACCCAGTCCTCGCCCAATTACTCTGGTAAGTCTTCAAGGTAGACTTCCAAACCTTCACAGACTTCGTTCACCGGCGATCCACAATGACTCTTGGATGCTCAGAACGCGACACCTAACCGGCTGGAGGATTCACAGTCCTCAAGTGTAACACCCTTTGGCTCTGGGTGGTTAGGAATTTATCCTCTCATGGAATTCTCTCTCAAAGGCTTTGAGGTGGGTTGCTCTCAAACGACAAAAGCCGTACCTTAACTCTGAGCAGCCAACTGTTTATGGTTGTAGGGGGTGGGCTATTTATAGCCACTAGGCAACCCGACCTGATTTGTCCGAAATGACCCTAGGTCACTAAGGAACTGACACGTGTTCCAACGGTCAGATTTCAAACACACATGGCAACTTTACTTGGTCTACAAGCAAAGCTGACTTGTCCAACTCTGAACAAGATTCGCTCTCATAGTCTTCACTCGAAGACATAGGATTTTGGTTAAGCATCACTATAGTCATTCTGACTGGTTTTCTTGGACCCCACTTAATAGTACGGTGGTTCCTATGACTCAACAAAGAAGAAAAGGAACTAAGAAAGATCTAAGTCTTCGCGCTCCATAGTCTTCATGCGATGTCTTCTCTTGTCATAGTCTTCAAGGTGAATGTCTTCACTTACCACCTTTGACTTCAATGTCTTCATACATTTTTAGGGGTCATCTCTCATAGGAAAACCGAATCAATGGGGGACTTCTACCTATGTTATCCTGCAATTCTCACAAACACATTAGTCCCTCAACTAGGTTTGTTGTCAATACTCCAAAACCAACTAGGGGTGGCACTAGATGCACTTACAATCTCCCCCTTTTTGGTGATTGATGATAAACTAGTTGAAGTTTTCAACGGGGAATATAATATGTGAAATTGTAAAGGATAAGGAATTGTCTTCATAAGTTGCAAGGGCTCATCCTGAAGATGTGCATATAAGTAATTTGCTTTTGGAATGCAAATTCACATGGCAGGTTGTACTTGTGGAGATCCTCTTCAACTTATGATGACAATTCATTATGCATGAAGGGTATGTGAAGATAATGACATGCATAATGAAAAATGGACGTCTACAAAATGATCTAAGTGCGGAATTTATCGTCGCACATGCGGGATTTATCATCGCATCACGAGATAGCAAATAAGTAGCAGACGACCATCGAGTTTAAGTGCTACAACTCAAAGAACCAAATGTATCAAAGCGAGAGTTGTAAACACTAGGCAAAACATAAAGTAACCGACCATATGGACCCGCTTGAAGACTATCAAACTCATATGCTTCTCCCCCTTTTGTTAGTGAGGACCAAAAAGGTTTGAAGACATAGAGCAGCTACTCATTCCCATGAAGAGTAGGTGAAGCAGCAGGGTCGTCGATGGTGTTCGGCGGTGCAGAAGAACTTGGGGCAGTGTCAAGGCGTGCAGAAGTAGGGGGCGGTGAAGTGGCATCATCTTCGTCCTCGATCACTCTAGCATTCAGAGTTGCCGCAGAGGAAGAGAACTCAGAGTCTTCAAGAGACGGAGTTCGTCGCAGCATAGTCCTTCGGGGAGGTGTGGAGTCAAACTTAAAACGTTCAAAGAAGCCATCCTCTTTAAGATCATCCTCAGAACAAATAAGCGTCAGCCCTTTCCATGTACGCCGACAGGTTTCATGGGCAACAAAGGCATTCTTGGTGGCAAGATTGCGAGCGGTTGACATCCACCAAGAGGCTGTGCATTTGGCCCTTCAGCCAGTCATGATGCCTATCCTGTTTCCGATGAAGAGCAACCAGAAGCTCTCGGTCATTGAGAACACGAGATCGCTTCTTGGGTCGGTGGGCAATAGTGCTTTCAGTAGCTTCAGTAAGGGCACGATGAGGTGCACGTGTAGTACCAGCCAGAGGATAAACACGAGTGACTGCTTCAACTCCTTCAATGTTCTGAGTGAAATTTTGATGCTCCGCATTCTGAAGACTAAGAGGTTCCTTGGCAGGCTCTAGATAAATGGCTTCAACGGACATATCCACATCAGGTAGAAAGATCCGATGATTGCGAGCAGATGGATGATATGAGATAGCTGAGTGGAGTTTAATCAGCCGCATTATCCATGGAGTGTAGAACTTCAAGCCAAAAAGATCAGATCCTGATGCAGCAACTTGGCGAATGAAGAAGTCTTGTGCATTGAAGCATTTGCCATGGAGAATATAGACGACTAAAGTCTTCATTGCACCTTCCAGTTTTGCATGTGGAGAATGTCCTTTGATGGGCCAGAGAGTTCGCCGTAGAATGTGATAGATAGTCCTTGGCAGATACTCCAGGTCTTCAACAAAGAACTCCTTAGGATATGCAACATCTTGTGGCAAAGGCTTCATCATACTAAGCATCTAACTCATGTTCGGTTCAGGCTTGTGAAAGATGCTCTCCATAGCTTCACTATGAAGCTGACAGCCAGGTTCATAGAGATCTCCAGGAGTGGGCAGACCAATGAGCTCAATGATATCAAAGGCTTTGGATTCATGATGAACATTTCCTGTCATCCACTCAAGGACCCAAGTCTTCGGATCTCTGTTGTAACCACGTATGTGAAGTGTGGCATAAAATTGGAGCAGCAACTCTTCGTTCCAGTGCTCTTGGTTGGTGATGAAGGGCAGCAATGCAACCTCTTTGAAGCAATCCAGAGCTTCTTCCAAACAGGGAAGACCGGCTATTGCTTTGGTTTCAAGACGCATATGTGGGAAGATGCGACCTTGATTGTACAGAATTCATGAGTAATAGCTTCGCTGTGGATAGCTTCAGAACCGATCAGAAGATATTCGTTCCCTTGAGTAGGGGTTCTTGGAGCTATTGAAGAAGGTGTTGTCTGCTTTGAAGCCGTTGACATTGAAGGATCCAGGTGCTGATGCAGGACCTGGAAACCTGGGCAACCTTGGCATGGGCTTCTGTACCTGAGGCCTATGCTCAATATGATAGTCAAACTGAGGACCAGCAGCAGGCGCAGGAACAGAAGCAGTAGCATCATTGGCTTCGCTGACTTCTAGTTCTTGGGTTGGTGTAGGTTCCACATTTGCTTCAGACATGATAGCGTCAGTGGCTTCATTGGTGTTGGTGGTGGCAGCCTCAAGATTTTATACCTCCACTTGATGAGCTGGAGGGTTGGGCATAGACACGTTCTCCTCGAGAACAACTTCTTCAGTAGTTGGGGGAGTAGGGACACGTTCTTCTTCTTGAGTGTCATCGACTGATGCAGCCGGAATGTCTTTAGCAGTTTTAGCCTTAGACTCGGAGACTTGAGACCTTGGTCCTTTGCGAAGCCTGCGTAACGCTAGCGATGCCTTTGGAGATAGAGTTGGCTGGGCCTCAAAGTCATCTTCTTCTTCTTGCCGGGGGGTGTGACTTGTTGTGGGTGATCAGCCCATGATGCATCCTGAGCAATTGGCGTCAGAGGACGACCAATGCTGATGAGTTCACTGTGCGTAAGCACATGCGATGATACCTGTTGGTGCTCGATCTAAGGAAGAACTACATCATCTTCAACATGATCATGGTGACCAATGTCTTCAGCAGCGGTGGGATCAGCTGCTGGTATGTCTTCAGCTTCATGAGCCTCTGTCAAAGCAGGCTCATGGACAGTCAGTTGGCGCTCTTGATGTTCAGTGGCAGGGCGGACCATGGTGATAGGTTCAACAACTAAGGGCTTTGTGGGAGCAGCCCGTTCCTTCTTAGTCTTCCACTTCTTCTTGGAGGGAGCAGCAGCAGAGGCTTCAGGATGTTTCCTCTTTCTGGCTTCAGCCTCAGCAGTCCTCGTCTTCTTCAGTTCTGAAGCGGTAGACCTGGCTTTTGGCTTTGAGCCAGTCATGCTGGTTGGGAAGACAATGGGATGTGCTTCCTGCCTTGGTGCGTTGGGTTCGGCCATAGCGGGCTTCTTCTTCTTCTGCTTTGCAGCCATCCTGGGGTCAATGCCAGGGCGCCCAAGGGCCTTGCGTTTCTCAGCCTCATTGTAGGCTTGCACACACTTGTCAGCCAGGTTCTTCATGCGCTCACGAGAACCTTGAGCTTCTTCACGCTTCTTGAGAAAGGCTTCTTTGAGCTCGTGCAGCATGATCTTGAAGTTCTTGACCTCTTGCACACTAAGCTTGGCCATACGCTTCTTGAACTGAGCTTTCTCAAAGTCAATCTTCTGCTTCAGTTCAACGATGCGCTGGGCTATAGCTAACTCTAAAGCAATGGCCCCATGGAAAGCGACACTGAGGCCAATGGGAAGCTGCAGATCTTCCAAGCTGAGGTTGGGCGTGTCAAACCACTCATCGATGAAGTCATGGATGATTGCCACGTCAAAGAGAGGCAAATTGTTGAAGATTTCTGCTTCTTCTTTGCTCTTGATCAGTTGCTCAAGAGCGTCATCTGCAAGATCTTCATCACTGGACAGATCAATGGCATCGTTGCGCAGAATGGCAGCAGCAGTCAGTTCTTGGCTGGTGTGTGGCAGAGGCATCTTGACTCTCAGGGGCTTGGAGATACGTGACAGATCTTCAGACTGCACACTGTCTTCAGGAGGTGTAGTAGCAAGTGGCTTCGCCCGTGAGATTTTTGGTGTTGAGGCAGGCTTTGAAGCTTTAGGCAGCTTTGGCCTCTGCGGCTTTGGAGTAGGAGCTGGGGCTTCATCAGTGTCAGTATCATCATCAGAATGATCCACTTTGGCACCTTCAAAAGAGATGTGAGTGATGAGTCCATCCAGGTTGTAGAATGGACCGACGACATTGGGTTCGGCATCGCGGGTCCCATCTGCACGGGGAGCAGAGGGACCAGGGTTGATGTCTAGTCCCAATGACTTCTTGTTCTGCTTCGCCAAATTTTGGGCAAACTTGAAGTTGCGCTTGAACAGATTGTCGTCACGACACCAGAGCAGTGACGATGGGTCAGCATCCGCAGGCTGTGGTCCACGGACCATGCAGGGATAGAAGCCTTGTTCAATGGCTTCATCTCTAGACCTGGGTTCAAGATTTTTGTATAGGATGTCTCCCCATGGTCGCTTGATGGCATTCTTCTCAGCATATTCCTTTGTTACAAACCTGTACTTGAACCACTTGTAACACCCTCGATGCGACTATATCTCCCACGTGTCGAGGCACGACTTAGAGGCATAATTGCATTGAAGGCATATGTCGCAAGTTAGGCAATCTTCACAACATCCCATGTAATATAAATAATAAAGGGGAGATAACATAGTTGGTTACACTCGCCATGTCAATCAAGGTACAAAAATAACATTACATCATCCAAACACTCATGGCCCAACTATGGCACCAAAATAAAAGATAACCCAACATGCGACACGGTCCCGATCACCCCCAACTGGGCACCACTACTGATCATCAGGAAAGGAAACATAGTATCGTTGAGAGTCCTCGTCGAACTCCCACTTGAGCTCGAGCGCGTGACCTAGAGCGGAATCATCAGGCCCTGCATCTGGTGTAATAGTAATCTGTGAGCCACAGGGACTCAGCAATCTCGCACCCTCGCGATCAAGACTATTTAAGCTTAATAGGTATGGCAAGGTAAATATGTGGAGCTGCAGCAAGCAACTAGCATATATGGTGGCTATCCTGTTCGCGAAAGAGAGCGAGAAGAGGAGGCAAAGCGCGAATGCATAACTAAAGAGGGCAAACCTGCGGCAAGCATTACTCCAACACCATGTTCACTTCCCGGACTCCGCCGAGAAGAGACCATCACGGTAACTCACATGGTTGAATCATTTTAATTAAGTTAAGGTTCAAGTTATCTACAACCGGACATTAACAAATTCCCATCTGCCCATAACCGCGAGAACGGCTTTCGAAAGTTCAAATCCCTGTAGGGGAGTCCCAACTTAGCCCATGACAAGCTCTCACGGTCAACGAAGGAATAGACCTCTTCCCGAGACGTTCCGATCAGACTCGGTATCTCGGTTCTTCAAGACACTTCGACAGGTTAAAACAAATCCAACAACACCGCTCGAATGTGCCGACAAATCCTGATAGGAGCTGCACATATCTCGTTCTTAGGGCACAATCGGATAAGCAATCCGTACAACTAAAACCAGCCCTCGACTTTCCCCGAGGTGGCGCTGCAAGGGGATCTAGGTTGGACCAACACTCAGAGGAGCACTGGCCCGGTGGGGGGGGTTTAAATAAGATGACCCTCGGGCTCCGGAAACCCAAGGGAAAAAGAGGCTAGGTGGCAAATGGTAAAACCAAGGTTGGGCATCGCTGGAAAAGCTTTAATCAAGGCGAACTATCAAGGGGTTCCCATTATAACCCGACCGCGTAAGGAACGCAAAATCCGGGAACATAACACCGATATGATGGAAACAAGGGCGACAAGAGTGGAACAAAACACTAGGCGAGAGGCCGAGCCTTCCACCCTTTACCAAGTGTATAGATGCATTAAGATAACAAGATAATATAATGATATCCCAACAAGTAAATAAATGTTCCAACAAGGAACGGTCTCCAATCTTCACCTGCAACTAGCAAAGCTATAAGGGGGTTGAGCAAAGCGGTAACATAGCCAATCAATGGTTTGCTAGGACATGGTGGGTTAGAGGTTTGACATGGCAATTTGGGAGGCTTGAAAACAAGTGGTAGGCATCGTAGCATTGGCATAGCAAAAGAGCGAGCATCTAGCAAGGCAAAGATAGTAGTGATTTCGAGGGTATGATCATCTTGCCTGCAAAGTTGTCAGAGTTGACTGGATCCTCAAAAGCAAACTCAACGGGCTCCTCGTTAGGGAACTCATCTCCCGGCTCTAGCCAAACAATACAAACAATCAAACGGAACACAATCAAACACGTGCAAAGCTCAAACAATATGATGCAAAGATGATATGCTATGCGGGATGCGATGCGGGATGCATATGCAAGATTTGACAAGGGATGCAAGAACCTGGCCTCAACTTGGAAATCCAAGTGTGCCACTGGAAATATGAGATGAAATCGCTTGAAAACGATATAAAGAACGCCGGAATCGGAGTTACGGTTTGGAAATGGCAAGCGATTCAAATATGACACCGGTCTACGATTTACAGCAAGTAGCCATCTAAATGCAATGAGATGAACATGGCAGTGATGCATTCATGATGCTTAACAAAAGTCTAGCACTGAGCTACGGCCAAATCATCCATTAACAGGTTCAAACAAGCATGGCAAAAATGCATATGACAAACAGATTTCAGACTTAGTGAAATTAACACTTGTCTGGAATTTCAGATCAGATAGCACTCTTCAGAGCATGAAAACTATATGCTACAGGACCTGAACATGGCAAAGTAAAACATGGCATGGAGCTACTCAAAAATCTTAACAAAAGTCCCTTAGTGACCTTGAGCCAAAAGGGATCAGAAAATAGAATTGCAGGCATGTGAACATGGCAAAAACATATTCAGTTCTCAGACTTAGTGAAAACTAGAGCATGCTGAAAACAGATATCAAGTAGGCATGTTTACGAGCTCGATGCACTCACTACGGAGCAAGTCATGACAAACTAAGCATACATCCATCAAGAATACACAAAATGTAAGCTAGACATGGCAAGAACAATAGCATAGCATGCACGCATCAACTACAACATCATCGGCAAAATCGCTAACAAGTAGACAATCTGCCCAGATTCACGAAATGACAAAAGTAGAGTTCGATTGACTCAAGCTAGGGTGCTCCATAATTGAAAACAAAGACATGGATGGATAGAGCACTACAAGATTAACAAAACATACTTACTGATCATCCTCAAAAGAGGCACGGATCACTAGGAAACAACATGAACATATGGCCATATGAGATAAACAACTCAAGGACTTGGTGGAAATGCTAAATCCCTGAAATCAGTATTACCAAGTGCCTCACTTTGCAAGCTTGTGCTAGTCACCACAAACATCACAAAAATACATGGGTGCACCTATGGAAAGAGGGCAAAACCCTTAACAAAATATACGTAGAGCTCATGGGCATATCATGCACACAATAATCATGGCAAAAATGACAAATATCTAAATGGAGCAGCAGATCTGACAATTATCTCAAGTAGCACTCTTCCAACAGCATTGCGGGCATCAAGATGAACTCAAATGAAAATGATGCAATGGAATGAAATGATGTACTCTTTGAGACGAACATTTTGGTATGCTATATGCCAAAAACGGAGCTACGGATGCGGAGATATAGCATGATGAACAGGGTAATATGAACTAGGGTTTCGGGCAAAATTAGGTCAACCTCAAGATCCGGATCTGGATCTAGATCGGCCACTGTTGCGGTTACTGTAGCAGCTCGCACCGAGGTCGCCAGAAATGGCCGTGGTGGTGGCCGGACTTGACGGGGAAGAAGGGCGGCAAGGCGGGTGGTGGTCAGCCGGCGAGGAGGAAGCGGCGCGGCGGGCGGTGGTCGGCCGGCGAGGAGGAAGCGGCACGGCGGGCGGTGGTCGGCGGCGGAGCAAGCGGAGTGGGGCGCGGCGTCATCAGCGGTCGCCGGCGTCGGGGAAGACCGGCGACGAGACGGCGGGCGGCGGCGCAAGGGAGGACCGGGCGGCGCGGATCCGGTCTTCCCCGCGGGCTCGGGCAGCGGCGTTGGATGGGCCGCGGGGGCCGGTTGCGGGCTTCGACGGGCCGCGGCTGTCGGCGGGGAAGTGGGGCGCGGGCTTGCCGCGTGGCGCGCCCCGGTTGGCCGGAGGCGGCGGCGGACGCTGTCCGGCCGGGCCGGACGTGTCCGGTGCGGCGAGGAGCAGTGGATCTAGGGTTAGGGTGGCTTGAACCGGAATTTGAGGAGGGGGTTCTATATATGGGCATAGAGGGAGCTAGGAGAGTCCAAATGAGGTGCGGTTTTCGGCCACGCGATCGTGATCGAATGCTCTAGATGATGGAGAGGGTTTTGGTGGGTTTTGGGCCAAATTGGAGGGGTGTTGGGCTGCAACACACACAAGGTCTTTTCGGTCCCTCGGTTGGCCGTTGGAGTATCAAACGAAGTCCAAATGATACGAAACTTGACATGCGGTCTACATGTAGTAAACCAAGGCCGATTGGCAAGTCTAGGTCCAATCCGGAAATGTTTAATCCCCACACACGAAAGAAAGGTAGAAATGACCACCGGAGGAGAACGAAGCGTCGGAATGCAAAACGGACAACGGGGAAAATGCTCGAATGCATGAGATGAACACGTATGCAAATGCAATGCACATGATGACATGATATGAGATGCATGACAACGAGAACAACACATGGAGACAAAAACCCGAACCCGAGAAAATAAAATAACTTAAAGCCGGAAACGACAAGAGTTGGAAAACATATTGGGTAAATCATATCCGGGGTGTTACACCACTGTTCTGCCCAATATCGTCGAATCCATTGGATTCGTGTCTTGCGCTGATTGTAATCCTCTTCTGGATCTGTCTTGTACAGTTCTGAGAGGTCATCGGGCAGATATCTTGATGTTTCACCTCGACGTTTTCTGCCACCCTTTCTTGCTGATTTCTCTGCAGCCATGAACTTTAAACTGAATGACTTCAATACATTCAAAGGCTACAAGGGCTTTCGCTTGCTGGACAAACAGGAACTGGCTTCGGTAGAATTTATGTGATGCTGTAAGAATTCTGCAAATGAATGCAGACTATGAGAACCAAGGGATTCTCCCACGGACATGTACCTGTGATAACATTAAGGTGCGAGGGAAGGGGAAGAGGTCATATGCATTCTCAGAAGATTTTGAAGATAAATCAGTTTAGAAGATATTGACCTCATCGTGCAAAGACATTCACTCATAGATAAGGAGTTGGTTCCAGATTTGTACGAATCCACAGATCAGTACAAGTGAGGAATCTAACTACTTTGTGAAGCATAAGTGAACATACTAGGCATAATATGAGATGCAGTATGAAGTGGATCCAACTTGTGTGAACAGAAACTGCTTGTGGTAGAAAGTGACGAATCTATAGGATCAAAGAGGCCGTAAAAAGGAAGTTTTATTTACCACACAAGGAACTGCTAGACGGAGTGGAAGAGGAGGCCGAGCAGTTCGATCGTCCGTGCCCTAACTTGGCGACGGAGGACAGCTACGGCGACGGCGGAGAAGACGATGTCCGCGGCCGGCGTGAAGACGGCTTCGGAGAGGTCACGGCAGCTAAGTGCTTCGTCGCCGGCGTCGTCGAGGGCTACGTGCGAGAGTGGAAGAAAGGATAATGACTGTGGTAAGGCGTGTATTTATAGGGACAGGGACAACACAACGTTATTACACAGGTGCCATCATGCAACATATCGGAGGTTGTTCCACGTTCCCACGCACGCCTGGATTGTCGGGTGGTCGTTCCCACTTCTCCAGGTTTCAGCTGAAGGAATTAGCATTGAAAACGGACTTTATGTTTGTCTTTGTATCTTCTGCTGACAAGGACGCAGAGAAGATATTCGATAGTTTCAATAGAATGCATATGATTTGGAGAGATAGAGTTTGAGATAGAAAGTATAGAGAGGTTAGGGTCCGATCACATTCACTTAGTTCAAAGGATTCAACAAGAAGACATAGCTATAAGTGAATGATGTAGAGGACAGAACACTAGTATATATATATATATATATGATCAACATAATGAAGATAATCATGAAGACATGTTGAGATTGAAGCCAAATCAAATGTGAAGACACAACAAATGTAACACCATGGGTAAAACACTTCAAACGGACGAATTTTGTGGTGGTGTTACCCACCGTATAGGAAGTATTAGACCTAGACATGGCACACAATTATTGTGGCGCTCCGAAGTCAAATTCCACATTAATGCATTCACACTTAGAATGTTTGTCTTGATTGACTGAAGATATAATTTACTTCGTGTGTTGCACATCTAAGTCATCAATATGCATAAGTGTTAGGATGTGTGCCTGATCACAGGACATTTGAGGATTCCAAGATATTTAGCTCACACCGTAACTTGCAAAATCTCTTCTCATCCAAGGGCTTGGTGAAGATATCTGCCAATTGCTCTTCAGTGTTGACGTGTACGATATCAATATCTTCCTTCACAACATGATCTCTGAGAAAGTGATGACGAATTTCAATATGCTTTGTCTTCGAGTGCTAAACTGGGTTGTTGGCAATCTTGATGGCGCTTTCATTGTCGCAGTAGAGTGGCACTTTCTTCAGATGAATGCCATAGTCTTTGAGGGTTTGCTTCATCCACAGAAGCTGAGTGCAGCAAGATCCAGCAGCAATGTATTCAGATTCAGCAGTGGAGAGAGATACACAGTTCTGCTTCTTTGAAGACCAACATACAAGTGATTGTCCCAGAAAATGACATGTGCCTGATGTAGACTTGCGATCCACCTTGTCACCAGCATAATCAGCATCCGAGAATCCAACCAGATCAAACTCTGAGCCCTTTGGATACCATAATCCTAGAGTTGGGGTGTAAGCCAAATATCGAAGAATTCGCTTCACAGCTAAGTGATGCGATTCCTTTGGTGCCGCTTGGAATCGAGCACACATGCAAACACTAAGCATAATATCTGGCCTAGATGCACATAGATAAAGTAAAGAACCAATCATGGAGCGGTATACCTTTGATCGAACTCTTTACCATTGTCGTCGGGACCCAGATGATGTTTGGCTGGCATTGGCGTCGTGAAGACTTTGCAGTCTTGCATACCAAACTTCTTCAGGCAATATTTGAGATACTTCTCTTGAGATATAAAGATGTTGTTGCATTGCTGACGTATTTGAAGACCAAGGAAGAACGTCAGCTCACCCATCATGCACATCTGATATTGCTCTTGCATCATATATCCAAACTCTTCACTGTATTTCTGATTGGTGCGGCCGAAGATAATGTCATCCACATATATTTGGCACACAAACACTTCACCATCATATGTCTTCCTGAAGAGAGTGGGGTCGAGGGAACCAGATTTGAAGCCTTTGCTCTTCAGGAAGTCTCTGAGTGTGTCATACCAAGCCCGAGGGGCTTGTTTGAGGCCATACAATGCCTTGTTGAGCTTGTATACCATGTCATGATGTTTTGGATCTTCAAAGCCAGGTGGTTGTGCGACATACACTTCTTCTTCAATCTTGCCATTGAGAAAAGCGCTCTTCACATCCATTTGATACGTAAGTATGTTATGATGATTTGCATAGGCCAGTAGTATGCGTATGGCTTCATGTCTAGCCACAGGAGCAAATGTTTCATCAAAGTCAATCCCTTCAACTTGAGTGTATCCTTGAGCAATGAGACGAGCTTTGTTTCTGACAACTTGATCATGCTCATCTTTCTTGTTGCGATATATCCATTTGGTGCCTATTATATTGTGCTTCCGAGGATCAGGACGCTTAACCAGTTCCCATACATTATTCAGCTCAAACTGTTGAAGCTCTTCTTGCATAGCTTGAATCCATTCAGGTTCCTTGAAGGCTTCTTCAACTTTCTTGGGTTCTGTTATTGAGACGAATGCAAAGTGCCCACAAAAATTTGCTAGCTGTGTTGCCCTTGAACGAGTGAGTGGACCTGGTGCATTGATGATATCGATTATTCTCTCAATTTGCACTTCATTTGCAACACAAGGATGTACGGGACGAAGATTTTGCTCTTGCTGATCATTATCATTGTTAGAGGGATTGTCTTCAGGCTGAGCATTGTCTTCAGGCTGATTAGGTGCGGAGATGAGAAGTTCTTCTTCAGGTTGAGCTTCAGAAGGTATGATTTCTCCAGTTCCCATAAGTTTGATTGATTCACTGGATGGAACTTCATCTAGCACATTTGGCAATTGCTCTCTCTATGAGCCGTTAGTTTCATCGAACCGCACATCCACTGTTTCAACCACTTTGTAATGAAAGAGATTGAAGACTCTGTAGGAGTGCGAATCCTTTCCATATCCAAGCATAAAACCCTCATGTGCTTTTGGTGCAAATTTTGAAGTGTGATGTGGATCCTTGATCCAGCACTTGGCGCCAAATACTCTGAAGTAACTGACATTTGGCTTCTTGCTAGTAAGGAGTTCATAGGATGTCTTGTTCAGAAGCTTGTGAAGATAAACACGGTTGATGATATGGCATGCAGTGTCAATGGCTTCAGGCCAGAATTTTCTTGGAGTCTTGTATTCATCAAGCATCATCCAAGCCATCTCAATAAGTGTTCTGTTCTTGCGTTCGACGACGCCATTCTGCTGTGGCGTGTACGGAGCTGAGAATTCATGTGTGATGCCCAAAGTATCAAGATATGTATGAAGGCTAGTGTTCTTGAATTCAGTGCCATTGTCACTTCTGATGTGCTTTATCTTGGCGCCATAGTTGTTCATTGCTCGATTGGCGAAGCGTCTGAAGACATCCTGCACTTCAGTCTTGTAAAGGATTATATGAACCCCAGTATATCTTGAATAATCATCAACAATGACAAAGCAATAGAGACAAGTAGTAGTACTAAGAGTTGAGTAAAGAGTGGGACCGAAAAGATCCATGTGCAGCAGTTCGAAGGGTTGAGTCGTTGTCATGATTGTCTTCGAGGGATGCTTGGCCCTCGTCATCTTTCCTGCTTCACAGGCATCGCATAAGTGATCCTTCTTGAACTTGACGCCCTCGATGCCTATGACATGCTTTTTCCTTGCAAGGGTGTGGAGGTTCCTCATGCCAGCATGCCCTAGCCTTCGATGCCAGAGCCAGCATTCAGAAGCTTTTGCTAGAAGACATACTGCAAGTTGTGGTCCTGCTGAGAAATCTACAACATACAAATCATCTTTTCGATACCCTTCAAACACTAGAGACTTGTCAGATTCCATTAGTACAAGGCAACGATATTTTCCAAACATCACAATCATGTCTAAATCACAAAGCATTGAGAAAGACATTAAGTTGAAACCAAGGGATTCAACAAGCATGACTTTATCCATGTGTTGATCCTTTGAGATTGCAACTCTACCTAGACCCAATACCTTGCTTTTACCAGTGTCAGCAAATGTGATGTGACTTTTGTCTGATGGACGTAAAGTTGAGTCCATGAGAAGGCTTCGCTTGCCAGTCATGTGATTTGTACACCCACTATGAATAATCCATTCTGAGGCAGCTGGTGTCGTACCCTATAGTGCAGTTAGGGGTATAAGCTTCACAAAGAGAATTGTGAAGCAAAAACATTTGACAAACCAGTGGATTATTAAAGCTTAGATCAAGATTAGGACTGATAGGGCAGGTTGCAAGCGATTCAGAAACAAAGTACATAGTAAGACCATTTGGGCATTTAATCTTGCGCCCTACAAGATGTTTAAGGTCCCCAGCAATAGTGTCAGACGATTTTGGTTTTCGGCTAGAGACCTTTTCCTGCAAAAAAGAGTTAAGCTTTCTTAGCCGCCCACATCTTCAGGGGTGGCTTCGAAGCAATAAGTCTAAGTGCAGCATCTGAGAACTTTGGCTTTGGAGCCCTAGCAAATAGTCTTGCAGGTGGACAATAGTATTCATAAGAATAAGCAGAATAGTTCTTGGTCTTATGAACATCGCGGTTTGATGAACCACGCTCATATTCATAGGCCTGAGTATGGCTTCCCTGCAAAACATTTGCGTTAGTGTGACTCAGGTGAGTCCTCTGTCTATATGAAGCCTTTGGATCGTATGAGGCTTGTGGTCTGGGGTTTGTCTTCTTCACCTGTGGTGTCATGATGACATTCACAGGAAGATTCTCCAAACACCTTTTCGGCACCCAGATCTTCTTCATAGGCGGTCCATTCCTGCAATTAGTACCAATATACCTGGCAAACACTTCACCATTCTGATTCTTAAACAATTTATAGTTTGCATCAAAGGATTCATCCGTAACAATGGGGTTAGCACAAGTGAAGCCAGGTAGAGTGGATGGATCTGCTGAAGGTTCCTTTGCAGCAACCAATGTGGTTTTGGGGTACTGCTCAGGTTTCCAGTAAGAGCCATCAACATTCATTTTCCTTATGAACCCAACACCCTCTTTCCTAGGGTCTCGGTTCAGGATCTGCCTTTTGAGGACATCACATAGTGTCTGATGCCCTTTGAGACTTTTGTACATCCCTGTATCAAGTAGTGTCTTCAACCTAGCATTCTCATCAGCAATAGCAGTGGTGTCCTCAGTAGAGGGGTTAGTTTCCACATCAACAGTTGAAGATAGTGCAACAGTAGCAGCAGTAGAACATTTAGCAACAGAAGTAGAGTTATCATGCTCAATACATTTAAGACATGGTGGTTCAAATCCTTCCTGAGCTGAACTGATCTGTTTGGCGCGAAGTGACTCATTTTCTTTTTGAAGATCTTCATGAGCCACTCTCAATTTCTCAAGATCTTGCTTCCTTTGAAGATAATCATAGGAAAGCCTTTCATGAGCTGTTGAGAGCGTTTCATGACGACTTTCAAGTTCCTCATACTTAACGTGAAGATTTTTTATGTCTTCAATTAAGGACTGAGATCGAGTCATTTCAGCGTCTAACAGATCATCGCTTTTGTCTAACAGTTTTTGAATGTGTTCCATGGTTTTCTATTGTTCAGTTGCAATTTTAGCAAGTGTTTTGTAGCTGGGTTTGGAAACACAATTAGAGTCATCGTCACTAGATGTTTGATAGTGAGTAGTGCGTGTGTTTACCTTGGCACCATGTGCCATGAAGCAGTAGGAAGGAGTGGAGTAGTCCTTGTCATTTGCATCGGTGTCGGTGATGAAGTCATTTTCTTCAGTGTTGAAGATGGACTTGGCAACGTATGCTGTAGCCAGACTTGCAATGCCAGAAGCGGACTCCTCCTCAGACTCCACCTCTGCCTCCTCAGATGCGGACTCATCCTTAGAGTCCATTTCCTTGCCAACAAACGCACGTGCCTTGCCAGATGAGCTCTTCTTGTGTGATGAAGACTTGGAAGAAGACTTGGAATAAGATTTTGAGTATTTCTTCTTCTTCTTGTCGTCAGAGTCATACTCCTTGCTCTTCTTCTTCTTGTTGTTCTCATTGTCCCACTGTGGACACTCAGAGATGTAGTGGCCAGGTTTCTTGCACTTGTGACATGTTCTCTTCTTGTAGTCATGAGCTTGAGCTTGATCGTGAAGACTTTCGGAAGCCTTTCTTCTTGGTGAATTTTTGGAACTTCTTCACAAGCATAGCAAGCTCCCTTCCAATGTCTTCAAGATCATCAGAACTGCTGTCAGACTCTTCTTCAGATGAGGAGACAGCCTTTTCCTTCAAGGCACAAGTTCGCCCATGGTTGGGACCGTAGATGTCTCTTTTCTCAGAAAGCTGAAACTCGTGTGTGTTGAGCCTTTCAAGTATGTTAGACGGATCGAGTGTCTTGAAATCAGGACATTCTTGAATCATCAGGGCTAGGGTGTCAAACGAGCTGTCAAGTGATCTCAGGAGTGTCTCGACGACTTCATGCTTGGTGATCTTAGTAGCGCCGAGGGCTTAAAGCTCATTTGTGATGTCAGTGAGTCGATTGAACGTGAGATGGACATTCTCATTGTCATTTCTCTTGAAGCGGTTGAAGAGGTTGCGAAGGACACTGATTCTCTGATCTCTCTGGGTTGAGACGCCTTCGTTGACGTTGGATATCCAGTCCCAGAGTAGCTTAGATGTTTCCAAAGCACTCACGCGGCCATACTATCCTTTGGTCAGATGACCACAGATGATATTCTTGGCAGTAGAGTCCAGTTGAACGAACTTCTTGACATCAGCGGCAGTGACACCTTCTCTAGCCTTGGGAACGCCGTTCTTGACGACATACCGTAGGCCGACATCAATGGCTTCAAGATGCATGCGCATCTTATTCTTCCAGTAGGGATATTCAGTTCCATTGAAGACGGAGCACGCAGCGGAGACTTTAATTATCCCTGCAGTCGACATAGCTAAAACTCCAGGTGGTTAAACCGAATCACACAGAACAAGGGAGTACCTTGCTCTGATACCAATTGAAAGTGCTAGTGATCGACTAGAGGGGGGGTGAATAGGCGATTTTTATGAAAGTCTTCAAAACATGTGAGTTTCGAGGACAAACGATAGAAATAAACCTATTATCGTGCAGCGGAAGGTAGACTACACTAGGCAAACCATAGTCATGTATTCAATGAAGTGAAAGCACAATGACAAATAGCAGCTAGGCAGTAAGGATCAGGTAGGAAGATGTTAAGAAGCCAATCAGTACATGTAATCACTTAGTGAAGTCAAATGGTGATGCTATCGTACAATGACTTCACAAGAACCGACAGTAAGTAAGGGAAGGGAAGGATGAAACCAATGACTCGTTGAAGATAATGATTTGTTGGACCAGTTCCAGTTGCTGTGACAAATGTATGTCTAGTTAGGGAGGCTGAGATTCAACTCAGAAGACCTCGTCTTCACCTTATTCCCCTTGAGCTAAGGACACCCAGTCCTCGCCCAATTACTCTGGTAAGTCTTCAAGGTAGACTTCCAAACCTTCACAGACTTTGTTCACCGGCGATCCACAATGACTCTTGGATGCTCAGAACGCGACGCCTAACCGGCTGGAGGATTCACAGTCCTCAAGTGTAATAAGTCTTTAGATCACATAGACAAGAAGACTTAAGTGATGCCTAACACTCTTTGGATCTGGGTGGTTAGGGCTTTATCCTCTCAAGGAATTCTCTCTCAAAGGCTTCGAGGTGGGTTGCTCTCAAACGACAAAAGCCATACTTTAACTCTGAGCAGCCAACCGTTTATGGTTGTAGGGGGTGGGCTATTTATAGCCACTAGGCAACCCGACCTGATTTGTCCGAAATGAACCTGGGTCACTAAGGAACTGACACATGTTCCAACGGTCAGTTCAAACACACACGACAACTTTACTTGGGCTACAAGCAAAGCTGACTTGTCCAACTCTGAACGAGATTCGCTCTCATAGTCTTCACTCGAAGACATAGGATTTTGGTTAAGCATCACTATAGTCATTCTGACTGGTTTTCTTGGACCCCACTTAACAGTATGGTGGTTCCTATGACTCAACAAAGAAGAAAAAGAACTACGAAAGATCTAAGTCTTTGCGCTCCATAGTCTGCATCCGATGTCTTCTCTTGTCATAGTCTTCAAGGTGAATGTCTTCACTTACCACCTTTGACTTCAATGTCTTCATACATTTTTAGGGGTCATCTCTGGTAGGAAAACCGAATCAATGGGGGACTTCTACCTGTGTTATCCTGCAATTCTCACAAACACATTAGTCCCTCAACTAGGTTTGTCGTCAATACTCCAAAACCAACTAGGGGTGGCACTAGATGCACTTACAGGGTGACCGACGGAGAGTTAATCTCCCTTTGGTTGGGTTTAAGCCCGATCCGATCGTAGTCCGTAGCGACTCCCAGAGCGGCGATGTGATCCAAGAGCTCGTTCAAAGAGGAGAGCTCCATTGTATCCATCTGCTCGGTGAATTTTGAGCCAATGTGGAGGCTATTTTTGATGACCCGAGAGGTCATCGTCGGCGCAACAGCCGAGCGGGCGGTCATGACGAAGCCGGCTAGTCGGAGAGTTTGGCCTACAACCAGGGCTCCCCCAGAAGTGATGTTGTCCTTGACAACGAGACAAGCCATCCCGCCTTATGATGACGGCACAATGGAACTCTCAATGAAAGCATCAATGTCGGTGTCAAAACCGGCGGATCTCGGGTAGGGGGTCCCGAACTGTGCGTCTAAGGCGGATGGTAACAGGAGACAAGGGACACGATGTTTACCCAGGTTTGGGCCCTCTTGATGGAGGTAATACCCTACGTCCTTCTTGATTGTTCGTATGATATGAGTATTACAAGAGTTGATCTACCACAATATCATAGAGGCTAAACCCTAGAAGCTAGCCTATGGTATGATTGTATGTTGTCTTACGGACTAAAACCCTCCGGTTTATATAGACACCGGAGGGGGCTAGGGTTACACATAATCGGTTACAAAGAAGGAGATCTACATATCTGTATTGCCTAGCTTGCCTTCCACGCCAAGGAGAGTCCCATCCGGACATGGGACGAAGTCTTCAATCTTGTATCTTCATAGTCCAACAGTCCGGCCAAAGGATATAGTCCAGCTGTCTGGAGACCCCCTAATCCAGGAGTCCCTCATAACTCATTAGTCACATTGCTTGCAAGGCTTATAGTTATGTGCATTACCGAGAGGTCCCAGAGATACCTCTCCAACACTTTGAGTGAAAAATCCTAATTTTGATCTATGCCAACTCAACAAACACCATCGGAGACACATGTAGATCATCTTTATAATCACCTAGTTACGCTGTGACGTTTGATAGCACGCAAAGTGTTCCTCCGGTATTCGGGAGTTGCATAATCTCATAGTCAGAGGAATATGTATAACTCATGAAGAAAGCAATAGCAATAAAACTAAATGATCATAATGCTAAGCTAACACATGGGTCTTGTGCATCACATCATTCTCTAATGATGTGATCCCGTTCGTCAAATGACAACACATGTCTATGGTCAGGAAACATAACCATCTTTGATTAACGAGCTAGTCAAGTAGAGGCATACTAGGGACACTCTGTTTTGTCTATGTATTCACACATGTACTAAGTTTCTGGTTAATACAATTCTAGCATAAATAATAAACATTTATCATGATATAAGGAAATATAAATAGCTACTTTATTATTGCTTGTAGGGCATATTTCCTTCAGTCTCCCACTTGCACTAGAGTCAATAATCTAGATTACATAGTAATGATTCTAACACCCATGGAGTCTTGGTGCTAATCATGTTTTGCTCGTGAGAGAGGCTTAGTCAATGGGTCTGCAACATTCAGATCCTTATGTATCTTGCAAATCTCAATGTCTCCCTCCTTGACTTGATCGCGGACGGAATTGAAGCGTCTCTTGATGTGTTTGGTTCTCTTGTGAAATTTGGATTCCTTCGCCAAGGCAATTGCTCCAGTATTGTCACAAAATATTTTCATTGGACCTGATGCACTAGGTATTACACCTAGATCAGATATGAACTCCTTCATCCAGATTCCTTCATTTGCTGCTTCCGAAGTAGCTATGTACTCCGCTTCACACGTAGATCCTGCCATGACGGTCTGCATGGAACTGCACCAACTGACAGCTCCACCATTCAATATAAATACATATCCTGTTTGTGACTTAGAGTCATCCGGATCAGTGTCAAAGCTTGCATCGACGTAACCATTTATGACAAGCTCTTTGTCACCTCCATAAATGAGAAACATATCCTTAGTCCTTTTCAGGTATTTCATGATGTTCTTGACCGTTGTCAAGTGATCCACTCCTGGATTACTTTGGTACCTCCCTGCTAAACTTATAGCAAGGCACACATCAGGTCTAGTACACATCATTGCGTACATGACAGAACCTATGGCTGAGGCATAGGGAATGACTTTCATTTTCTCTCTATCTTCTAAAGTGGTTGGGCATTTAGTCTGACTCAAATTCATACCATGCAATACAGGCAAGAACCCTTTCTTTGACTGATCCATTTTGAACTTCTTAAAAACTTTATCAAGGTATGTACTTTGTGAAAGTCCAATTAAGCGTCTTGATCTATCTCTATAGATCTTGATGCCCAATTAAGCAGCTTCACCGAGGTCTTTCATTGAAAAATTCTTATTCAAGTATCCTTTTATGCTATACAGAAATTATGTATTGTTTCCAATCAACAATATGCCATCCACATATAATATTAGAAATGCTACAGAGCTCCCACTCACTTTCTTGTAAATACAGGCTTCTCCAAAAGTGTGTATAAAACCATATGCTTTGATCACACTATCAAACTGTATATTCCATCTCCGAGAGGCTTGCACCAGTCCATAAATGGATCGCTGGAGCTTGCACACTTTGTTAGTACCTTTAGGATCGACAAAACCTTCTAGTTGCATCAAATACAACTCTTCTTTAAGATATCCATTAAGGAATGTGGTTTTGACATCCATTTGCCAAATTTCATAACCATAAAAATGCGGCAATTGCTAACATGATTTCACAGACTTAAGCATCGCTACGGGTGAGAAGGTCTCATCGTAGCCAACTTCTTGAACTTGTCGAAAACCTTTCACAACAAATCGAGCTTTGTAGACAGTAACATTACCGCCAGCGTCAGTCTTCTTCTTGAAGATCCATTTATTCTCTATTGCTTGCCGATCATCGGGCAAGTCAACCAAAGTCCACACTTTGTTCTCATACATGGATCCCATCTTAGATTTCATGGCCTGAAGCCATTTCACAGAATCTAGGCTCATCATTGCTTCCTCATTGTTCATAGGTTTGTCATGGTCAAGTAACATGACCTCCAAAACAAGATTACCGTACCACTCTGGCCTGGATCGTACTCTGGTTCACCTACGAGGTTCGGCAGTAACTTGATCTGAAGTTTCATGATCATCATCATTAGCTTCCTCACTAATTGGTGTAGGAATCACTAGAACTGATTTCTGTGATGAACTACTTTCTAATTCGGGAGAAGGTACAATTACCTCATCAAGTTCTACTTTCCTCCCACTCACTTCTTTTGAGAGAAACTCCTTCTCTAGAAATGATCCATTCTTAGCAACGAATATACTGCCTTCGGATCTGTGATAGAAGGTGTACCCAACAGTCTCCTTTGGGTATCCTATGAAGACACATTTCTCTGATTTGGGTTCGAGCTTATCAGGTTGAAGCTTTTTCATGTAAGCGTCGCAGCCCCAAACTTTAAGAAATGACAGCTTAGGTTTCTTGCCAAACCACAGTTCATATGGTGTCGTCTCAACAGATTTAGATGGTGGCCTATTTAACGTTAACGCGGCCGTCTCTAAAGCATAACCCTAAAATGATAGCGGTAAATCGGTAAGAGACATCACAGATCTCACCATATCTAATAAAGTACGGTTATGACGCTTGGACATACCATTAAGCTGTGGTGTTCTAGGTGGCATGAGTTGTGAAACTATTCCACATTGTTTCAAATGAAGACCAAACTCATAACTCAAAGATTCACCTCCACGATCAGATCGTAGAAACTTTATTTTCTTGTTACGATGATTTTCCACTTCACTCTGAAATTCTTTGAACTTTTCAAATGTTCTAGACTTAAGTTTCATTAAGTAGATGTACCAATGTATGCTCAAATCATCTATGAAGGTCAGAAAATAACGATACCCGCCGCGAGCCTCAGCACTCATTGGACCGCATACATCAGTATGTATTATTTCCAATAAGTCAGTTGCTCACTCCATTGTTCCGGAGAACGGAGTTTTAGTCATCTTCCCCATGAGGCATGGTTCGCAAGCACCAAGTGATTCATAATCAAGTGATTCCAAAAGTCCATCAGCATGGAGTTTCTTCATGTGCTTTACACCAATCTGACCTAAACGGCAGTGCCACAAATAAGTTGCACTATCATTATTAACTTTCCATATTTTGGCTTCAATATTATGAATATGTGTATGACTACAATCAAGATTCAACAAAAATGGACCACTCATCAGGGTGCATGACCATAAAAGATATTACTCATATAAATAGAACAACCATTATTTTTTGATTTAAACGAATATGTCTCGCATTAAACAAGATCTAGATATAATGTTCATGCTCAACACTCGCACCAAATAACAATTATTTAGGTCTAAAACTAATCCCGAGGGTAGATGTAGAGGTAGCGTGCCGACGGTGATCACATCAACTTTGGAACCATTTCCCACGCGCATCGTCACCTCGTCCTTAGCCAATCTTCGTTTAATCCGTAGCCCCTGTTTCGAGTTGCAAATCTGAGCAACAGAACAAGTATCAAATACCCAGATGCTACTACGAGCATTAGTAAGGTACATATCAACAACATGTATATCAAATATACCTTTCACTTTGCCATCCTTCTTATCCGCCAAATACTTGGGGCAGTTCCGCGTCTAGTGACTAGTCCCTTTGTAGTAGAAGCACTCAGTTTCAGGCTTAGGTCCAGACTTGGGCTTCTTCCCATGAGCAGCAACTGGCTTGCTGTTCTTCTTGAAGTTCTCCTTTTGCCCTTTTTCTTGAAACTAGTGGTCTTGTTCACCATCAACACTTGATGCTCCTTCTTGACTTCTACCTCCGTAGCCTTTAGCATCGCGAAGAGCTCGGGAATTTTCTTTTCCACCCCTTGCATATTATAGTTCATCATGAAGCCTTTATAGCTTGGTGGCATTGATTGAAGAACTCTGTCAATGACACTATCATCAGGAAGATTAACTCCCAATTGAGTCAATTGGTTATGGTACCCAGACATTCTGAGTATGCGTTCACTAACAGAACTATTCTCCTCCCTTTTGCAGCTGTGGAACTTTTTGGAGACTTCATGTCTATCAACTCGGGCATTTTCTTGAAACATTAACTTCAACTCCGGGAACATCTCATATGCTCTGTGATGTTCAAAGCATCTTTGAAGTCCCGATTATAAGCCATAAAGCATGGCACACTGAACTTTCGAGTAGTCATCAGCTTTGCTCTGCCAGACGTTCATAACGTCCAGAGTTGCTCCTTCAGTGGGTCTTGCACCTAGTGGTGCTTGCAGGACATCATTCTTCTGTGCAGCAATGAGGATAATCCTCAAGTTACGGACCCAGTCCGTGTAGTTGGTACCATCATCTTTCATCTTAGCATTCTCTAGTAACGCATTAAAATTCAAGGGAACGGTAACATGGGCCATTGATCTACAACAACATAGATATGCAAAAACTATCAAGTACTAAGTTCATGATAAATTAAAGTTCAGTTAATCATATTACTAAAGAACTCCCACTTAGATAGGCATCCCTCTAGTCATCTAAATGATCACGTGATCCATATCAACTAAACCATGTCCGATCATCACATGAGATGGAGTAGTTTTCAATGGTGAACATCACTATGTTGATCATATCTACTATATGATTCATGTTTGACCTTTCGGTCTCAGTGTTCTGAGGCCATATCTGCATATGTCAGGCTCGTCAAGTTTAACCCAAGTATTCTGCATGTGCAAAACTGTCTTGCACCCGTTGTATGTGAACGTAGAGCTTATCACACCTGATAATCACGTGGTGTCTCGGCACGACGAACTGTAGCAACAATGTATACTCAGGGAGAACACTTATATCTTGAAATTAAGTGAGGGATGATGTCTACTACCCAACCTTCTTCTTGTAGACGTTGTGGGGCCTCCAAATGCAGAGGTTTGTAGGACAGTAGCAAATTTCCCTCAAGTGGATGACCTAAGGTTTATCAATCCGTGGGAGGCGTAGGATGAAGATGGTCTCTCTCAAATAACACTGCAACCAAATAACAAAGATTCTCTTGTGTCCCCAACACACCCAATACAATGGTAAATTGTATAGGTGCACTAGTTCGGTGAAGAGATGGTGACACAAGTGCAATATGGACGGTAGATATAGGTTTTTGTAATATGAAAATATAAAAACAACAAGGTAACAAGTGGTAAAAGTGAGCACAAACGGTATTGCAATGCGTTGAGATAAGGCCTAGGGTTCATACTTTCACTAGTGCAAGTTCTCTCAACAATAATAACATAATTGGATCATATAACTATCCCTCAACATGAAATAAAGAGTCACTCCAAAGTCACTAATAGCGGAGACCAAACGAAGAGATTATGGTAGGGTACAAAACCACCTCAAAGTTATTCTTTCTGATCGATCTATTCAAGAGTTCATAGTAGAATAACACCTTAAGACACAAATCAACCAAAACCCTAATGTTACCTAGATACTCCAATGCCACCTCAAGTATCCATGGGTATGATTATACGATATGCATCACACAATCTCAGATTCATCTATTCAACCAACACAAAGAACTTCAAAGAGTGCCCCAAAGTTTCTACCGGAGAGTCAAGACAAAAACGCGTGCCAACCCCTATGCATAAGTTCACGAGTCAGGGAACTCGCAAGTTGATCACCAAAACATACATCAAGTGGATCACGCGATATCCCATTGTCACCACAGATAAGCACATGCAAGACATACATCAAGTGTTCTCAAATCCTTAAAGACTCAATCCGATAAGATAACTTCAAAGGTAAAACTCAATCCATTACAAGAGAGTAGAGGGGGAGAAACATCATAAGATCCAACTATAATAGCAAAGCTTGCGATACATCAAGATTGTGCCGAATCAAGAACACGAGAGATAGAGAGAGATATCAAGCACATAGCTACTGGTACATACCCTCAGCCCCGAGGGAGAACTACTCCCTCCTCGTCATGGAGTGCGCCGGGATGATGAAGATGGCTACCGGAGAGGGATTCCCCCCTACGGCAGGGCGGCGGTGTCAGGACCCCGATTCCAAGTCACATCGATCTAGCCAGTAACACCTCATATCACATTGCGGCCTCACGCATGGTATCCCCACGGGTGTTGCCTTACCAGGGCCCGTGACCGTTTGCGCCTTTTGGCTCACGTATATGATAGTGTCGCTAGCATCCATATGACAGAGAACCCGGGCTGACATGGCTAGTCATGAACCCAAAGCGGCGCAGACCTATGGAGACAGGCATACATGAATCACATCGAGCATGTCGGTCATCAGCGAGTGAATCAGGGCTGTAACACTGGGCTAACAGGACTCCGGGGAACCCGGGCTGTAGCAGGCTAGGCAGGACTCCGGATGTCACCGCGTGACATTTCCCCAAAGGGACAGACATAGGAACGAAGTGAAACACATGCCGGCCAGTCAAGTGTCCTGAGCAGTAGTGCTGGGCTAGCAGGACTCCGGTGAACTGGGCTGTAGCGGACTACTATGGCTCGAGGAACAGTAGACTACATTTCTCCACAGGAAAGGCTGCCAAGGATAAACAACTAGATTGTTGGATCCCACTCATACCAAGGATTTCAATCATACACACAATATGCCCGAGATGAGTACATACAACATGGCATCACAAGAAAACTCTACAACTCAAGTACTTTATTTAAAGGCTCTAGAGAGCCATACATAACATGTTCATACAGGTAGGGGTCACATGACCCAAGACTCAAGTCATACAAGCATACAAGCACATGCGGAAGCAAATAGTCTGAGTACAGACACTAGAAAGAAAGAAGGCTTCTCGAAGCCTGTCTATCTACATAGGGCCCTCCATGGCCAGGATCACCACCTGGGTGGCTAGTCACTCGTCGACATCAAGGTCTACGTAGAACCCATCGAAGGGGGCGGTGTTGTCGTCTGAAAACAGTAATTAAGCAAACATGAGTACAAAGGTACTCAGCAAGTCTTACATAAAAACCTACTATACATGCTCGTTCTCAAGAAGGTGGTGGAGTTATTGCAGCAGGCCAGCTTTGACTCTTGGCTAAGCTATCCTACGAGACTCCACTTGTAAAATAGTTTTCGCACACGAGTCCACTACTCACCAACACAATACTCCATCGGGGATCCTCCCTCATCATCCTACGAGAGGGCCATCCTCGGTACTCACACTTATCTTGAGTCTTTTAGTAGTATCCATTAACTTGTCTATGAACTATATAGGAAACCAAGTAGTCCTTTACCATGGACGCGGCTATTAGAATAGATGATGTTAACCCTGCAGGGGTGTACTTCTTCATACACGCTTTCACCACTTACCGCCGTTTACACGACATGTACTCGGCAACCTTCAAGCGGAAGCCTAACGAGGGTGTTGGCCACGGCCTACCTAAACACTCAAGTCTCTAGTCCAGGTTTATCGCCTATCCAGGTTCCATCCGCAGGGAGTCCGGCCGAGGTTTCCACATACGGCCCCGAACGATGTGAACAGGGTCCCGAGACGCCAAACGGGCGCCCGGCATACCCGGCCACGGTGTATCTACCGCAACATAGCCCACCCCTAGGGTCAGCGCTACGCACGGCCGCCAACACATAACCTAAAAACAACAGAAACTAATTGCAACTCCTGGACAGAGTACTAGGGTGATTAAGAAGCCGAGAGGGTCAATTAAGGATCCCAATGCATGGTAGTATCTGATTCTTAAAATCACACATACAGATCTCAGTTCCTAGGGACGGCCTCAGTGAAACAACCCACCATGTACTCCTACATGGCCTCTCATCGATACCTTTACCAAATCATGTTCAACACATCCCTCACATTACCGACATAATCATTTCACTCTAGCCCATCACCCAGATGAACCAGACCCGAGACAACTCTAAGCATAGCAGGCATAGCAAGGTAGGAAACACATACATGGCTCAACCAACTCCTACACATGCTAGTGGGTTTCATCTAGTTACTGTGGCAATGACATGTCATGCAGAGGATAAGGGTTCAACTGCAGTAGCACACATCATTTTGAATCACGTTGTCTTAATGCAGTAAACAAGAGCAGAAGCGAGAACATGGGTTTGTATCGGAATGATCAATGGGTTGCTTGCCTGATGTAGTGGTAGTAGGGTACTGCCCTTCAGACGGATACTCGTGGTTATCCTCGGAGACAGAACCTACCACGAAAAACACACCGAAAATAATCAACACATGACAATATGCAACAATATGATGCATGCTATGACATGGAAAAATGAATGTGTCTTGGCCTAATGCAAGCTAAAACAGAAAGGAATGAACTCATTTGAATCAAAGATTCAAATGTTAGTTCATTTAACATAGCCTTATTAGTGCATTATATTATTTTGCTTAAACAGCAAGGTTAACTTGTTTTGCCATGCATGAAACCATTACAGATGGATAGATTGAATTTTTCTGATCATTTTTCCTATATAATTTGTTTGATTTGGAGCTATGGTTGATTTTCTATGATTTTTAGAAGTTTTGGCTATTTTCTGGAATTTCCTATATAAAAATAAATCCAAAAAAGAATAAATGCGTCAGCACTACGTCACTATGACGTCAACATGTCAAAGGCGCCAGGGCCAGTCAAACCTGACTGGTGGGCCCTGTCTGTCAGTGTCTCAGCTAATTAACAGGATTAAGTTAGTACTAATTAACTGTCAGTGGGGCCTGGGCCCACATGTTAGTGACTAAACTAATTAAAATTAGTTAACACTAATCCTAAACTAATAAGCAGGCCGGCCCCACCTGTCATAGGCTCAGGGGGGAAGTCAACCTGGGCCCACGTGTCAGTCCACGGTCAAAATGTGGTCAAACTCGCCGGCGCTTAGCCGCCGGTGAGGCCAGACGCTGCGGAGCAGCGCGGGTTTTCCACTCCAGCGACCAAAAGGATGGCAGAGACCATCTACGTGATGCGGGGAGTGAGCCACATCGAGTGGTGGCAGTGGGTGGAGCTGGGGTGGCCAGAAACGCTGGCGGCGACGAGCGTTGCGGCTGCCAGAGTTCGGGAGAGGTCGAACTAGTTGCTAGCAGGCACGGCGAGGGGCGTGCGGGGGTGCTACGGGCTCCTGCGAGTGCGTTGAAGATGATGGCGTGCTCAGTTGCGACCAAACATGGTTGTGGCCACGACGGCGACGTGCGGTGGCGGCGGCGAGCTTCGGCCACGGTGGTTAGTAACGCTAGAGGAGGAAATAGACGGCAGGGAGCGAGGGGTTTGGTAGAGGAGCTCACGGCGGTTGCAGAACGCGTCTCAGCAGGCTCAGGGCAGGTCGGATGACATCAGGGCATTGCCGGCGATCTCGGTTGCTCGAGGTATAAGACGACCGCGGTGATGATGTTTGGGGGCGTCCAGGGCGGCGTGGCACGGCGGAGAGGACGAGGGCGACGAGGCGGGGCTTCTGGGCCGGTCAGAGAGGCGAGGGAGAGGCGGTGGCCGCGGTGGTGCTTGTCGGCGGCGACGGCTGCGCTCGGCAGGGGATGGGGAGAGAACCAGAGTTGGGAGAGGGGCACGGGGAGAGTGGGGAGAATGAGAGGGGAACGAGGGGGAGTGCGTGGCACTCGTAGGCGCGCCCGGGGTGTCGGCAGAAGAAGGAGGTGGCCGGCGTGTGGCCACGGGCGCTGGCCACGCGCCTCTCGTCCTCCTGGCGAGAGGAGGAGGACGACTGGCAGGAGCCAGTGGGCTGGGCCGAGCTGGGCCAGGCCAGGCGATAGGTAAGTCCTCTAACTCTCTCTCTCTCTTTCTGTTTGCTTTTATTTATTTCCTCCTATGTGTATTGAAATAGAATAAATACTATCTCATTTCCAAAAACTCTGGAAATATTCAGAGACACATTTGGGAATATTCCCAACTGCCTAAAAATGCTTCCAAGATTATTTGAGCACTTTAAAATATTTATAGCATTTAAAATGCCCAAATTCAAATACTTATGGCTTGCTCAAAACATCCAGAATGGCTCCATAAATGGCAAGACCATTTTTGGGTGAGGTTTTAGTCAAGACCAAAAATGGTGGGCTTTTATGAAGGGCATTTTGGGTTCATTGAAATTCCAATTGTTGGAAATTAACATTTTCAGGGGGGTGTTGGGGTTGATTAGGCCCCATTGCAAGTTTAAGAGAAATTTAAACATGATGCACAATTTCATCCAACCCTAATGCATGACTAAAAGCAGGGATGTGACAACTCACCCCCACTCAAAAGAATCTCGTCCTGAGATTTAGGATCCTCCGGGAAGAAGGTGGGGTACTCGAGTTGAAGACGACCCTCCCTTTCCCAAGTGGCTTCTTTCTCAGAATGGTGTGACCATGGAACCTTGAGAAACTTGATATTATGGCATCGAGCGGTACGCTCGGCTTGATCAAGGATACGAACGGGATATTCCCGATATGAGAGGTTATCTTGTAGATCAAGCGTTTTGTGGTCCACTCCACGAATAGGATCCGCGAAGCAACGCCTGAGTTGAGAAACATGGAAGACATCGTGAACTCTGGAAAGATGCGAAGGTAGTTCCAATTGGTAGGCAACTTCTCCTTGTTTGGCAAGAATGCAAAAGGGTCCAATGTAACGAGGAGCCAATTTGCCTTTGATACTGAAACGATGGGTTCCCTTTAATGGAGTAACCCGAAGGTAAGCCTTCTCGCCGAATTAATAAGTCATGAGCTTATGTTTACGATCATATTGGCTCTTTTGATGAGATTGGGCTGTTTTCAATTTCTCACGAATAACGCGAACCTGCTCTTCTGCTTCCTGAATCATATCCGGGCCAAAAAGTTGTCTTTCCCCGGTTTCTGACCAGTTAAGAGGCGTTCGACATTTTCATCCATAGAGAACTTCGAAAGGAGCTTTGCCCAAGCTAGCTTGATAACTATTGTTATAGTCAAACTTCGCGAATGGAAGGCATTTCTCCCAACCATTCCGAATGAGATGACAGAAGCTCGGAGCATATCTTCCAAAATATGATTAACTTGCTCTACTTGACCACTAGATTGAGGATGGAAGGCGGTGCTAAAAGAGAGACGAGTTCCCATAGCATTTTGGAAACTTTCCCAAAATCGAGAGGTGAAGAGACTCCCATAGTCTGAGTTAATTTCCAATGGAACACCATGAAGCGACACTATTCGGGAGATGTATAATTCACCTAGTTGGCTAGCGGTGATACTCTCACGAACAGGTAGGAAATGGGCTACTTTGGAAAGATGGTCGATCACGACGAAGATGGCATTATTCCCTCTCTTGGTCCTGGGAAACCCGGTAATGAAATCCATACTGATTTTATCCCATTTCCACTCAGGAATAGTCAAAGGTTGAAGGGTGCCAGCAGGCCGTTGATGCTCTGCTTTAACACGACGACAGACGTTGCAGCTAGCAATATATTGAGAAATTTCTCTCTTCATCCTAGTCCACCAAAACCTCTGGCGTAGGTCTTGATACATCTTGGTACTACCGGGATGAATGGTGAGAGGGGAGTCATGAGCTTCCTTAAGAATCAACTGGCGTAAATGTTGTTTCTTGGGAACCACCAAGCGGTTCTCGAAGAAGACAACACCTCGCTCATCCATGGAAAAACATTTAGCAACTCCACTAGCGATGTTTTCCTTAATCCAGGATATGCCCTTATCATACCGCTGGGCGGTTATGATCTGATCCATAAGGTTAGGCTTCGCCACCAGGGTGGATAGGAATCCTCGAGGAACGGTGTGAAGATTAAGCTTACGAAATTCCTCATGGAGAAGTGGTTGACTTTGTTGTAACATCAGGTTGTTACAATAAGATTTACGACTTAGCGCATCAGCCATGACATTGGCATTGCCCGACGTGTAAGTTATTCCTAAGTCGTAATCCGAGATCAACTTGACCCAACGTCGTTGCCTGAGATTCAAATCTGGTTGGGTGAAGATATATTTCAAACTTTGGTGATCGGTGAAGATCTCGCAATGATTACCGAGGAGGTAATGTCGCCAAGTTTTAAGTGCATGGACTACATCTGCAAGCTCTAGATCATGTGTGGGATAATTTTCCTCGTGTGGGTGTAATTGCCGTGAAGCATAGGCAATTACCTGACGATCTTGCATGAGTATGCAACCTAGTCCTTGTCCCGAGGCGTCGCAATAGATAATAAAGTCCTTGGAGAAATCTGGTGGTACCAGTACGGGAGCAGATGTCAGGTGTCTTTTCAGTTCCTGAAAGCTGAACTCGCACTGTGGAGTCCACTCGAACTTTTTATCTTTCTTGAGGAGTTCAGTTAGAGGTTTAGCAACCTTGGAGAAATTCTCGACGAAGCGGCGGCAATAGCTCGCTATGCCTAGGAAGCTCCGAACTTGCTTGACCGTCTCAGGTGGAGTCCAATCAAGGATGGCTTGAACTCGCTCGGGATTGATAGCAATACCCTTACCAGAGATTACAGGGCCTAAATAGGTTAGTTCTGGCAACCAAAATTCACACTTGGAGAATTTGGCATAAAGGCGATGCTCTCGAAGTTTCGTCAATACCAGCCTTAGATGTTCGGCATGTTCCTCTTCATTCTTGGAGTAGATGGGTATGTCATCAAGGTATACTACGACGAATTTATCCAAATACTCCATGAAGACCAAATTCATTAACCGAGAGAAGGTGGCTGGGGCATTGGTTAAACCAAAGGACATAACGGTGTACTCGTATTGGCCATAACGAGTAACAAAGGCCGTTTTGGGAATGTCCATGTTTCTGATTTTGATTTAATGGTAGCCCAACCTCAAATCCATCTTGGAAAAGACTGAGGATCCAGCGAGCTGATCATACAGATCGTTGATCCTGGGAAGCGGATTGAGGGAGTCCTGGATTAGGGGGTGTTCGGATAGTCGAAATATACCTTCAGCCGGACTCCTGGACTATGAAGATACAAGATTGAAGACTCCGTCCCGTGTCCGGAAGGGACTTTCCTTGGCGTGGAAGGCAAGCTTGGCGATACGGATGTTCAGATCTCCTACCATTGTAACCGACTCTATGTAACCCTAACCCTCTCCGGTGTCTATATAAACCGGGGGTTTTAGTCCGTAGGACAACATACACATCAACAATCATACCATAGGCTAGCTTTTAGGGTTTAGCCTCTCTGATCTCGTGGTAGATCTACTCTTGTACTGCCCATATCATCAATATTAATCAAGCAGGACATAGGGTTTTATCCCCATCGAGAGGGCCCGAACCTGGGTAAAACTTCGTGTCCCTTTCCTCATGTTACCATCCGGCCTAGACGGACAGTTCTGGACCCCCTACCCGAGATCCGCCAGTTTTGACACCGACATTGGTGCTTTCATTGAGAGTTCCTCTGTGCCGTCGCCGTCAGGCCCGATGGCTCCTGCGATCATCTATGGCGATGCAGTTCGGGTGAGAGCTTCCTACCCGGACAGATCTTCATCTTTGGCGGCTTCGCACTGCGGGCCAATTCACTTGGCCATCTAGAGCAGATCGAAAGCTACGCCCCTGGCCGTCAGGTCAGATTCGGAAATTTAAACTACACGGCTGACATCCACGAGGACTTGATCTTTGGCGGATTTGAACCACTGCCAAGCGCGCCGCACTGTCACGACGAGCATGATCTAGCTCTGCCACCGAATAGTGTCCTGGAGGCTGCACCCGCATCGGCTCCGACCCTTAGTTCGGAGCCAACTGCGCCGATCAAGGATGGGCGGTTGTATGCCACCTCGGGGGCTGTGATCCCAACAACGGTTGAGCCGAACACCAGCCCCATACTCTGCGAGACTCGTGACTGCATGGAGCCGGATTCTTCTCCGGACTCCGAACCCTCCGCGCCCCTGCCAATCAAATCCGATTGGGCGCTGATGATGGAGTTCACGGCCGCGGACGTCTTTCAGCACTCGCCTTTCGGCGATATCCTGAAGTCGCTGAAGTCTCTCTCTTTATCAGGAGATCCCTGGCCAGACTACAATTAGCAAGGTTGGGGTACGGACGATGAAGAAATTCAAAACCCACCCACCACCCACTTTGTAGCCACTGTCGACGACTTAACCGACATGCTCGTCTTCGACTCCGAAGACATCGACGGTATGGACGCTGATGAAGGAGATGATGAAGAACCAGCGCCTACTAGGCCCTGGAAAGCCACCTCGTCATATGACATATACATGGTGGACACCCCAAAAGAGGGAGAGGGTGATGGAACAGCGGAGGATGACCCCACCAAGAAACAACCCAAGCGCCGGCGTCAGCGGCGCCGCTCAAAATCCCGCCAACACAAAAACGGTGATTCCAGCACGGGAGATAATAATACTCCGGAGAGTGCCGAAGAAAACCCCCTCCAGCAAGGTTTAGCACAGGAGGATGGAGAAACCAGCCCTCATTAGAGAGCGGCAGACAGAGAGGTCGAGGACGATAATTATGTGCCTCCCTCCGAAGACAAGGCAAGCCTCGACGATGACGAATTCGTCGTGCCAGAGGATCCCGTTGTGCAAAAGCGTTTCCAACGCAGCCTTATGGCCACGGCAAGAAGCCTCAAGAAAAAACAGCAACAGCTCCGAGCTGATCAAGATTTGCTGGTTGACAGATGGACCGAAGTCCTTGCGGCCGAAGAGCATAAACTCGAACGCCCCTCCAAGAGTTACCCAAAGCGGAGGTTGCTACCCCAATTAGAGGAGGAAGCACTTGATGCGGCCGAACGGCCACCTCGTGGCCGTGACAGAGAGGCCTCCCGGCTCTCCACTCAAGCTGCACGCCGTACCAAGGCACGGGAATATGCGCCGGACATACGAGACATGTTGGAGGACAAGGCAAGGCAAACACGATCGATCTACGGATCGCGTGGGCACCCCACGGCTCGAGAAGGTAACCGTCACGCCGGCCACAAATTTGGCAGGGCCGAACACAGTAGACAAAACTCATTGGAGCTACGTCATGATATCGCCCAGTACAGAGGCGCCGCACACCCACTGTGCTTTACTGACGAAATAATGGATCATCAAATCCCTGAGGGTTTCAAACCCGTAAACATTGAATCATACGATGGCACAACAGAACCTGCGGTATGGATCGAGGATTATCTCCTTCATATCCACATGGCCCGCGGCGACGATTTTCATGCCATCAAATACCCCACACTAAATCTTAAAGGACCAGCTCGGCATTGGCTCAACAACTTGCCAACAGGATCAATCAGTTGTTGGGAGGACCTGGAAGCCGCATTCCTCGACAATTTCCAGGGCACTTATGTGCGACCCCGAGACGCCGATGACCTAAGTCACGTAATTCAGTAGCCAGAGGAATCGGCCAGGCAATTCTGGACACGGTTCCTAACAAAGAAAAATCAAATAGTCGACTGTCTGGACGCTGAGGCCCTAGCAGCCTTCAAGCACAATATCCGTGACGAGTGGCTAGCCCGGCACCTTGGACAGGAAAAGTCGAAATCTATGGCAGCACTCACGACACTCATGACCCGCTTTTGCGTGGGAGAAGACAGCTGGCTTGCTCGTAGCAACAATATGACCAAGAACCCTGGTAGTTCAGACACCAGGGACATTAGTGGCAGGTCGCGTCGCAACAAGCAGAAGCGCCGCATTAACGGCGACAATGTTGAGGATACGGCAGTTAATGCCGGATTCAGAGGCTCTAAATCGGTCTGCGGAAAAAGCCATTCAAAAGGAATCCTAGGGGCCCGTCCAGCTTGGATCGAATACTTGACTGCTTGTGCCAAATACATGGCACCCCCGAAAAGCCGGCCAATCACACCAACAGGGATTGTTCGGTGTTCAAGCAGGCAGGCAAGTTAAGCACCGACAATGAAGACAAGGGGCTGCATAGCGATGACGACGAGGAGCCCCGGCCACCGAACAACAATGGACAGAAGGGTTTTCCCCACAAGTGCGGACGGTGAACATGATATACGCCACCCACGTCCCAAAAAGGGAGCGGAAGCGCGCGTTAAGGGATGTATACGTGGTAGAGCCAGTCGCCTAAAAATTCAACCCATGGTCCTCCTGCCTGATCACCTTTGATCGAAGAGACCATCCCACTAGCATCCGTCATGGCGGATTTGCCGCATTGGTTCTAGACCCAATTATTGATGGATTTCATCTCACCAGAGTCCTCATGGACGGCGGCAGCAGCCTGAACCTGCTTTACCAAGATACAGTGCAAAAAATGGGCATCGATCCCTCGAGGATTAAGCCCACCAAAATGACCTTTAAAGGCGTAATACCAGGTGTAGAGGCCAACTGTACAGGCTCAGTCACACTTGAAGTGGTCTTCGGATCCCCGGATAATTTCTGAAGCGAGGAATTGGTCTTCGACATAGTCCCATTCCGCAGTGGCTATCATGCACTGCTCGGACGAACCGCATTCGCCAAATTCAATGCGGTACCGCACTACGCATACCTTAAGCTCAAGATGCCAGGCCCTCATGGAGTAATTATGGTCAATGGAAACACCGAACACTCCCTCCGAACGGAGGAGCACACGGCGGCCCTTGCAGCGGAAGTACAAAGCAGCCTCTCCAGGCAGTTCTCCAGTCCGGCCATTAAATGTCCGAACACCGTCAAGCGCGCCCGGAGTAACCTACAACAAGACCGCCTGGCACGTTCCGAGCAGGCGTAGCAATACGGCCCCAACCCCAACCATAGCAAAAAGGCGACGCCAGTACTTCACATACATAATTACGCTCTAGAAATACCATGGGCATAGGGGGAGGGGAACCATCACGGCACGCCCAAAACACGGCTTAAACCGTACCAGGGGCTGCCGATTTTTTACTTTTCTCTTACTTCCAGGACTCTACTCTTCGGAAGGCCTGTTCGGCAGTTCAATTTCCGCACAAATGATGCAAGAACCAGGGAAGCAGACAAGCCATGCCGCATAACGGAAATCCCAGGTGGTCTCTATCACGAGGAGTATACCTGTTTCACATACTATTCCGCAGCTTGCCCCTAGAGCAGACATGTTAAATAGTCCAACTTTTCATTTATTGCACTACTTGTATCGTTCTGCTTTGATCGTCGCTACTTTTAATAAACAATGCATAGCTTTTGTCTATTTTTGCACTATCTTTTTATAAATAAATGTTCCTTAACGACATGTTGCACCCGTACAACTTGGTACGGCCAAAATACGCCAGGGGCTTTTAGCACCCCTCAACATGGTGTGAGAAGTCCGAACACTTTCACAAGTGCGGCACCCCGAACTTATAGCATTATATGCATCGGCTCCGAATCATATCTTGGGTCAATAGTTGGGTTTGCTCGGCTCCGATGTTTTGGTGCCTTACGTTCCGCTATATCGGCTAAGGTAGCACTAGGAGAACCACTGCGATTGTGCCCCAGTTGAGCTGGGCCGAGAACGTCAGTGGAGAAAGCTAAAACTGACTGTCATGATGAAGCGAGAGCTGGTCGCTGTTCGAGATGTTTTTTTTCGAGTCCCTAAAGACTTATGCCGCTTAGGGCGACGAGTCGGCTCTGTCCGGCCAAGGCGTGGATAGCGCCCCGAACTCGGTCTTCCGAATACTAGGGGCTTCGCCGAAATTTAAAATTATAGAATTCTATTGCTAAGTGAGAGTGTTCACGCATTATAGTTCGATTGCCTCATTCGTCGGGCTGAGCGCCTCCCTCAAAGGACCCAAACATGGGAAAAATAGCGCCCAAATTTATCCCCGAACACCCCAGCACTAGTGGCAAGGGGGCAGAAGCCGACGAATCGCCATCTCTCAGTATTCATAAACAGCCGCACAGAAGGTAATATTTTAAATTCAAGCAGCATTGCTCAGCGCATATGAACAAGTTTTCAGCGCACAGGACAAAAACGAGCGAGTTTTACTCAAAAATTACATCCCTAGTACATTCATCCGCCATAAGGCGGGCACCCTTCAGAACATCCTTATAGTAATTTTCGGGCTTGTGATGCTCTTTCCCCGCTGGTGGCCCGTCCTCACAAGTTTCTCTGCATCCAGCCTGCCCCAGTGCACCTTAGCGCGGGCAAAGGCCCTACAGGCACCTTCAATACAGACGGAGCGCTTGATGACTTCGAGCCTTGGAAAGGCCTCCACCAGCCGCCGCACCAGCCCGAAATAGCTCCCAGGCAGAGCCTCCCCAGGCCACAGCCGAACTAGGAGGCCCTTCGTGGCCTGTTCGGCCGCCTTGTGGAGCTCGACCAGTTGCTTCAGCTGGTCACTCAGGGGCACGGGGTGTCCGGCCTCAGCATACTGAGACCAGAACACCTTCTCCGTCGAGCTGCCCTCCTCGGCTCGATAGAATGCGGCGGCATTGGATACACTCCGGGGAAGATCTGCAAATGCCCCTAGAGAGCTCCAGATTCGGGTAAGTATCAAGTGACTCACGTTTATGTGTTTACTCTGCATAAAGAATGCCTTACCCGCCGCTATTTTCTTCACCTCATCCAACTCCTGGAGGGTCTTCTAGGATTCGGCCTTGGCAGACTTGGCATTTTCAATAGCCGCCGCGAGCTCGGACGCTCGCGTCTTCGAGTCAAGCTCCAAACTCTCATGTTTCTTCATGAGAACCTGGAGCTCTTGCTGCACCTTGCCAACCTCGGCCTCATACCTCTCCCGCTCGGTGCGCTCCGCGGCCACACTCTTCTCGGCCTCAAGCAGCGCTTGCTTAAGGGTCGCCACCTTAGATGTGGCCCCTACAATAGCCATGTTAATCCTGTCATTTCTTGCAATTGCACCTTTTTTATATACATATTCAACCAAGGTATTTCTTACCTTCCTTCTCCTCGAGCTGCTTCTTGGCACGCACGATGTCTTGCTCAGACTTCTCGAGGCTCTGCTTCAGCGTGTCCACTTCCGCAGTGAGTACGGCGGACGCCAGCAGAGAAGCCTGCACACGCATATTGACTCCTTTTGTTAGACTCCTGCGAATTTTTTGATCCTCTATTCGGCTTTTCTTCCCGAACGCCCAACAGAGCATCAGGGGCTACTGTCTATGCGGTAATATTATCTACACATTATTAGTTACCTCAAAGCCTGTCAAAAGGCTAGTACAAGCTTCAGTCAGTCCGCTCTTGGCGGACTGAACCTTCTGGACCACCGCACTCATAATAGCGCGGTGCTCCTCGTCGATGGAGGCGCCTTGGAGCGCCTCCAACATATTGTCTGGCGCCTCCGGGGGGACGGGGGTCGCCAACATAGTCGACTTGCTCCTCTTGGAAGGAGGTCCCCCGCCGGACTCCGGAACCCTTGAAGGTTCCGGAGCGGTGTCCGGCCTAGAGCCGGACTTGTAGCCCTGGGGGTTTCATCCCCTTTACTCCTGGAGTGCGGGAGGTCGCCTTGCGGCGCCTCCGGGACCACCTCCTCCCTGCTTGGAACTTGTTGGGACAACACCTCGGTGTCGTCCATAGGGCGGGGGGAGGAAGCCGTCGGAAGTGAGTTCACATCCGACGAGTCCAGTGAGCCGCTCGACAACGCATCGAGCCGGTCTTTGGGTGGGCTGCATAAGCATATTCGACATAAGGGAAAGCTGTGCAATAAATGAATACTATGAATTACTCCGGTATCCTGATACTTACAATTTTTCCAGGGGCTTGGCCTTGGGCTGCCACTCCTCTCTGCCGTCGTCGGCGTCGTTGGAGTAGTCCAGAGGAAGGGTTTTCCCCTTCTTGGACCCTCCGGCCTCCTCATAGAGGGCGGCCTTCCTTTTCTTCTCTCCTCCCGCTGGAGGGGGAGAGGTCTCTTCTTCTTCCTCCTCGTCTTCACGAGAGGAAGGCGCTTCGGGACCGTCGGATGATGAATCCGACACCTCCTGGCGCCACGCACTCTTTCGAGTCCCCGTGGCCCTTTTTTGGCCTTCTTCTCCGGCACCACATAGGGCGCCGGAACCAGCAGCTTCGCCAAGCGAGCGTTCGTTGGGCCTTTGGGCAAAGGAGCCGGACAGTTGATCTGTCCGGACGTCACCTCCCAATCCTGTCAAAGATAAGGGAGCTTAGATACCGCATAGAGTCAAACTATGAAAAACTGATACCCTATAAAAGGACAAAAATAGCTTACCGCATGAGCGTGATGCTGAGTACTGAATCCGCGATCCTCGGTAGCGGATGTGGGAGCCTCGGCGCCTTTGAAAAGCATCCTCCAGGTATCTTCGTACGTCGTGTCGAAGAGCCTATTTAGAGTTTGATGCTGCGCCGGGTCGAACTCCCACATGTTGAAGGCCCGTCATTGACACGGGAGGATCAGGCGGATGAGCATAACCTGGACTACATTGATGAGCTTGAGCTTCTTGTCCACCAGGGTTTGGATGCATGTTTGGAGTCCGGTCAGCTCTCCTTTTTTACCCCAAGACAGGCATGTCTCCTTCTAGGAGGTGAGCCGCGTAGGGGGGCCGGATTGAAACTTAGGGGGTGCGACCCATTCGGAGTCGCGCGGCTCGGTGACGTAAAACCACCATGATTGCCACCCCTTCAGGATCTCCACGAAGGAGCCCTCGAGCCACAGGATGTTGGCCATCTTGCCGACCATGGCACCGCCGCACTCCGCCTGGCTGCCGCGCACCAGCTTTGGCTTGACGTTGAAAGTCTTAACCATAGGCCAAAATGGGGGCGGATGCGGAGGAACGCCTTACACACGATGATAAATGCCGAGATGTTGAGGACAAAGTTCGGGGCCAGATCGTGGAAATCTAGGCCGTAGTAGAACATGAGCCCCCCGACAAATGGATGCAGAGGGAAGCCCAGTCCACAGAGGAAATGGGGGAGGAATACCACCCTCTCATGGGGCCTAGGAGTGGGGATGAGCTGCCCCTTTTCGGGAAGTCGGTGCGCGATGTCGCTAGCCAGATATCCGGCCTTCCTCAGCTTTTTGATGTGTCCCTCCATGACGGAGGAGACCATCCACTTGCCTCCCGCTCCGGACATGACTGGAGAAGGTTGAGGTGGTAGTGCGGACTTGGGCGCTGGAGCTCGAGTGCGCAAGAATGGATAGGCAAAAGAGGAAGAAGGCGTGGGTGAAAAGGTGGATCCTTATCCCCTTATATGGGTGGACGCAACTACATGTCCCCACCAGCCTGGTAAAACTCGCTTATCTCCAAGCGCCATAATCAAAGGCGCGGTTGGGTTACCCACGCCCGTATTGATGAGAATCCCGGAATAAGGGGACACGATCTCTGCTTTGACAAGACGTGCCAAGGAAACCGCCTCGCATGACGCGCTGAGGTGGGATAATGAAATGACTTGGATAAAAGCTTGGCCGTGGTGTGTCGCACTACGGAATACGTCAGCAGATTGGATTTGTGTAAATATTATTCTCTCTATGGCAATATGTGGAAAACTTATTTTGCAGAGACGGACACTATCTTTGTGTTTAAAATATTCTATAAAGTACTTGGAGAAGGAACCCACCTTGCAATGTCGAAGACAATCTGCGCGCCGGACTCGTCGTCATTGAAGCCTGGTTCAGGGGCTACTGAGGGAGTCCTGGATTAGGGGGTGTTCGGATAACCGAACTATACCTTCAGCCAGACTCCTGGACTATGAAGATACAAGATTGAAGACTCTGTCCCGTGTCCGGAAGGGACTTTCCTTGGCGTGGAAGGCAAGCTTGGCGATACGGATGTTGAGATCTCCTACCATTGTAACCGACTCTATGTAACCCTAACCCTCTCCGGTGTCTATATAAACTGGGGGGTTTTAGTCCGTAGGACAACATACACATCAACAATCATACCATAGGCTAGCTTTTAGGGTTTAGCCTCTCTGATCTCTCGGTAGATCTACTCTTGTACTACCCATATCATCAATATTAATCAAGCAGGACGTAGGGTTTTACCTCCATTGAGAGGGCCCGAACCTGAGTAAAACTTCGTGTCCCTAGCCTCCTGTTACCATCCGGCCTAGACGCACAGTTCGGGACCCCCTACCCGAGATCCGCCGGTTTTGACACCGACACGGATACTTGTTCTTGATGGTGACCAAGCTGACAGGTCGGTAATATACAACCATCTTATCCGTTCCATCCTTCTTCTTGACAAAGAGGATGGGGCAAGCCCAAGGAGAGGAAGTAGGATGGATGAAACCCCTTTTCAAGGACTCACCTAGTTGATTCTTAAGCTCGGCTAGTTCTAAGGGTGCCATCTTATAGGGTCTTCTAGAAATTGGAACGGTTCCTGGAACAAGGTCTATCACAAACTCGACATCCCTGCCAGGTGGAACACCTGGCAGTTCTTCTGGAAAGACATCCGGAAAGTCTCGGACTACCGGAACATCCTCAAGGTCTGGAAGGGGGTTGGCATTTAGGGAGTAAAGCTGGCGCTTGGCCACACGAGTTAAGACACTGACTCTCTTGCCCGATGGGTGAGTAAGTTGAACGGTTCTAGTGGCACAATCAATCTTAGCGTAATGAGCTGACATCCAGTCCATACCCAAGATGATGTTTATGTCCGAGGACTTGAGAGCTATTAAGGATGCAAGGAAGACAAGTCTATCGACAAAAATTTCATTCCCATGGCTTACTCTAGAAGTTTGCCATCTAGAGCCAGGGGTTTGAATTTCCATGGTAGTGGGATGTCACAGAATGTCGTGTTATGCAAACGAGCATAGTTCTCGGATATGAATGAATGAGATGCTCCAGTATCGAAAAGAACAGATGCCGGATGGCAATTAACAAGGAGGGATCCAAGGACGATGTTAGGATCCTCATGAGCCTCCTCGGCTGAAACATAGTTGACATGGCCACGTGCAGTGGTGACCGGCTTGGCGTAGATTGCCTTTCCGGCTGGCTTACCACGACCAACGGACTTTCCAGACTGATTGGGGTTGTTGTTCGGAGGACACTCTCGGCTATAATGACCCGGCTCTCCACACTTGAAACATGTCACAACATTGGGGCGTGGAGCAGCATTAGCAGCGGGGCCACCATAGGGCTTGAACGGTGCAAACTGCTGGTTGGGATAAGGCGCCTTAAAGGATGGCCTCGGAATGAACCTGGGTGGCAGTGCCGTGCTTGGAATCCACACCCGACGCTTCTGAGATACAGAGCCGGATGAAGAGCCAAAATCACGAGAGTGCTTGCATGAAGCGTCATAATCAGACTGGCCTGTCTCAGCACTGATGGCTTTGTTGACCAACTTCTGAAAGGAGGTGCACTCATGCAGACGAAGATCGCGGCAAAGCTTAGGGCTAAGTCCCTTGCGGAACCTTGCCTGCTTCTTAGCATCGGTAGATACTTCTTCAGGAGCACAATGTGCCAGACTCCCAAATTCACGACTGTATGCATCCACAGTCAGTCTTCCTTGGGTGAAATTGCAGAACTCTTCCCTCTTGCGATCTATGAGACCTTCCGGGATGTGATGCTCACGGAAAGCCTCACTGAATTCAGCCCAAGTAGTGATTTGGCCGACCGGGCGCATAGCTTCAAAATTTTCCCACCAAAGGCTAGCAGGGCCTTCGAGGTGATAGGCAGCATAAGTAACCTTATCAGCTTCGGCTACGTTGGCAGAACATAGCTTGTGGGTGATGCTGCGAAGCCAGTCATCCGCGTCGAGGGGCTCGATGGAATGGTTAAACTTTGGTGGGTACAACTTGATTAAGTCATTGATTGACACCAAGTCATTTCGCTGATGGCGTGGAGTGTTCTACTCAATCCGCTCTAGCAAGCGCTTAGTCTCACGCTTGTTTCTTTCCGCCTCCAGCATCACTTCGGCCAAAGAAGGCGGGTGAGGCAGATTTTCACCCCTAGCTACACTGGCTTCCCCCTGCTCCGGGGTAGCAGGGTTACTGCGGGTGTTGAGCATCCTAGGAGAAAACAAGACAACGGTTTAGATAAGGATGGCACAAACTTAGCAAGGAAGTGCAGAATGTAATGGATAACACGGAATGCAGAGATGTTCATCTGTATGTCATGGTAATATAGAAGTTCCATATATATATACCAACAGTCATACACACCATAAATAGTTTAGTACAAGCCCAGGCTACAGTACAACTATGATGAAAGATGTTACATCTCATCGGAGGCATTCCAAGCTCCTATACATTATTTTTCTACACCTTCGGAATTGATTACACACTAAGTCATATTCCACAAGTCACGCAGGACAGTGGAGATACAACTACTACAATACTAGTGAAACTACTACTAGCTCAGACGGCTCCATGGTAATCCTCATAGAAGTCGCCACCAAAACCTGGAAGTGGAACGTGATCTCGACAGTGGTGCGAAGTAGTGACTCCTCATGTGTGGGGTCAGCATAGATAGCCTGGAGATACCCTTGTGCTCCCGGAAGTGAAGCTGGCATATAACGGAAGTCGGTGTTCCGAAGCAGGCCAGTCCGGACTCGCATGATGGTCATCATGGAATAGGCAGCATCCTGCACAGCCATCTCAACAGTAACCCTAAGTCCATAGGAACAGTGAAGGGGCTCAGTAGCTCCAGGATAAGAGGGATATATCCTGACGGTACAGAGGTACTGGCTCTGGTTGAAGTCTCGGAATTGCTCTTCGACAGTGTATTCGGGATACCAACGGTAACCCGTCTCGATCATTACCCGGACTAACATAGCAGTATGACCGGGCACATCGAGGCACCGGGTCAGGCGAACCACTTGGTTTTGACCATGAGTGGCCATCTGAAAGCACAACCACAATGCAAAGGCATTAGAATTTCTAGGGAAAATTGGACAGCATAACAGCTGTAAATGCTCAGAAAAAGATTTGAGACATCCACAATAGTTTGCAATACCACTCAACAACATCATATCAAGGTTCTGATTCAACTGGCAACATACTAAAAGTAGTAGAAACTGTACTAAAGCTTGTAACAACAATACTATAAGCTACTACAGATTAGTAACACATGAACCTGATAGAAGAAGAGAGCCTAGTCCTTAACCCACGTTAAATGAGAAGAGAATGAATCAGATCAGAGGGCATAAGGTAAAGGAGTAAAAAGAGCCTTACATTCCCTCCGACAAACAATTCCCCTACATATAACTAAAGCATTTCTAGACTCGACGTCAACCAGTTTGGCTCAACGAACCTACAGGCAGTCCAGCTCTGATGCCAACGCTGTCAGGACCCCGATTCCAAGTCACATCGATCCAGCCGGTAACACCTCATATCACATTGCGGCCTCACGCACGGTATCCCCACGGGTGTCGCCTTACCATGGCCCTGGACCGTTTGCCCTTTTGGCTCGCGTATATGATAGTGTCGCTAGCATCCGTATGACAGAGAACCCGGGCCGACATGGCTAGTCGTGAACCCAAAGCGGCGCAGACCTATGGAGACAGGCATACATGAATCACATCGAGCATGTCGGTCATTAGCGAGTGAATCCGGGCTGTAGCACTGGGCTAACAAGACTCCAGGGAACCCGGGCTGTAGCAGGCTAGGCAGGACTCCGGATGTCACCGCGTGACATTTCCCCGAAGGGACAGACATGGGAACGAAGTGAAACACATGCCGGCCAGTCAAGTGTCCTGAGCAGTAATGCTGGGCTAGCAAGACTCCGGTGAACCGGGCTGTAGCGGACTACTATGGCTCGAGGAACACTAGACTATATTTCTCCATAGGAAAGGCTGCCAAGGATAAACAACTAGATTGTCGGATCCCACTCATACCAAGCATTTCAATCATACACACAATATGCCCGATATGAGTACATACAACATGGCATCACAAGAAAACTCTACAACTCAAGTACTTTATTTAAAGGCTCCAGAGAGCCAGACATAACATGTTCATACAGGTAGGGGTCACATGACCCAACACTCAAGTCATACAAGCATACAAGCACATGCGGAAGCAAATAGTCTGAGTACAGACACTAGAAAGAAAGAAGGCTTCTCGAATCCTGTCTATCTACATAGGGCCCTCCATGGCCAGGATCACCACCTGGGTGGCTAGTCACTCATCGACATTAAGGTCTACGTAGAACCCATCAGAGGGGGCGGTGTTGTCGTCTGAAAACAGTAATTAAGAAAACATGAGTACAAAGGTACTCAGCAAGTCTTACATCAGAACCTACTATACATGCTCGTTCTCAAGAAGGGGGTGGAGTTATTACAGCAGGCCAGCTTTGACTCTTGGCTAAGCTATCCTATGAGACTCCACTAGTAAAATAGATTTCACACACGAGTCCACTACTCACCAACACAATACTCCACCAGGGATCCTCCCTCGTCATCCTACGAGAGGGCCATCCTCGGTACTCACACTTATATTTAGTCTTTTAGTAGTATCCATTAACTTGTCTATGAACTGTATAGGCAACCAAGTACTCCTTTACCATGGATGCGGCTATTCAAATAGATGATGTTAACCCTGCAGGGGTGTAAATCTTCATACACGCTTTCACCACTTACCGCCGTTTACACGACATGTACTCGGCAACCTTCAAGCGGAAGCCCAACGAGGGTGTCGTCCACGGCCTACCTAAACACTCAAGTCTCTAGTCCAGGTTTATCGCCTATCCAGGTTCCATTCGCAGGGAGTCCGGCCGATGTTTCCACATACGGCCCCGAACGATGTGAACAGGGTCCTGAGATGCCAAACGGGCGCCCGGCATACCCGGCCACGGTATCTACTGCAACATAGCCCACCCCTAGGGTCAGCGCTACGCACGGCCGCCAACACATAACCTACAAACACCAGAAACTAATTGCAACTCCTGGACAGAGTACTAGGGTGATTAAGAAGCCAAGAGGGTCAATTAAGGATCCCAATGCATGGTAGTAGCTGATTCTTAAAATCACACATACAGATCTCAGTTCTTAGGGACGGCCTCAATGAAACAACCCACCATGTACTCCTACATGGCCTCTCATCGATACCTTTACCAAATCATGTTCAACACATCCCTCACATTACCGACATAATCATTTCACTCTAGCCCATCACCCAGATGAACCAGACCTGACACAACTCTAAGCATAGCAGGCATAGCAAGGTAGGAAACACATACATGGCTCAACCAACTCCTACACATGCTAGTGGGTTTCATCTAGTTACTGTGGCAATGACAGGTCATGCAGAGGATAAGGGTTCAACTACCGTAGCACACAGCAGTTTGAATCATGTTGTCTTAATGCAGTAAACAAGAGCCGAAGCGAGAACATGGGTTTGTATCGGAATGATCAATGGGTTGCTTGCCTGATGTAGTGGTAGTAGGGTACTGCCCTTCAGACGGATACTCGGGGTTATCCTCGGAGACAGAACCTACCACGAAAAACACACCGAAAATAATCAACACATGACAATATGCAACAATATGATGCATTCTATGACATGGCAAAATGAATGTGTCTTGGCCTAATGCAAGCTAAAACAGAAAGGAATGAACTCATTTGAATCAAAGATTCAAATGTTAGTTCATTTAACATAGCCTTATTAGTGCATTTTCTTATTTTGCTAAACAGCAAGGTTAACTTGTTTTGTCATGCATGAAACCATTACAGATGGATATATTGAATTTTTCTGATCATTTTTCATATATAATTTTTTTGATTTGGAGCTATGGTTGATTTTCTATGATTTTTAGAAGTTTTGGCTATTTTCTGGAATTTCCTATATAAAAATAAATCCAGAAAAAGAATAAATGCATCAGCACTACGTCACTATGACGTCAGCGAGTCAAAGGTGCCAGGGCCAGTCAAACCTGACTGGTGGGCCCTGTCTGTTAGTGTCTCAGCTAATTAACAGGATTAAGTTAGTACTAATTAACTGTCAGTGGGGCCTGGGCCCACATGTCAGTGACTAAACTAATTAAAATTAGTTAACACTAATCCTAAACTAATAAGCAGGCCGGCCCCACCTGTCATAGGCTCAGGAGGGAAGTCAACCTGGGCCCACGCGTCAGTCCATGGTCAAAATGTGGTCAAACTCGCCGGCGTTTAGCCACCGGCGAGGCCAGACGCGGGGGAGCAGCGCGGGTTTTGCACTCCGGTTGAGTGGTGGAGACCATCTACGTGATGCGGGGAGTGAGCCGCGTTGAGTGGTGGCAGTGGGTGGAGCTGGGGTGGCCGGAAACGCCAGCGGCGACGAGCGTTGCCGCTGCTGGAGTTCGGGCGAGGTCGAACTAGTCGCTAGCAGGCACGGCGAGGGGCGTGCGGGGGTGCTATGGGCTCCTGCGAGTGTGTTGAAGACGATGGCGTGCTCGGTTGCGACCCAACATGGCTGTGGCCACGACGGTGACGTGCGGTGGCGGCGGCGAGCTTCGGCCGCGGTGGTTAGTAAGGCTAGAGGAGGAAATAGATGGCAGGGAGCGAGGGGTTCGGTAGAGGAGCTCACGGCGGTTGCAGAACGCGTCTCAGCGGGCTCAGGGGAGGTCGGACGACGTCGGGGTGTTGCCGGCGATGTCGGTTGCTCGAGGTAGAAGATGACCGCAGTGATGATGTTTGGGGGCGTCCAGGGCGGCGTGGCACGGCGAAGAGGACGAGGGCGACGAGGCGGGGCTTCTGGGCCGGTCAGAGAGGCGAGGGAGAGGCGGTGGCCGCGGTGGTGCTTGTCGGCGGTGACGGCTGCACTCGGCAGGGGATGGGGAGAGAACCAGAGGAGGGAGAGGGGCACGGGGAGAGTGGGGAGAATGAGAGGGGGACGAGGGGTAGTGCATGGCACTCGGTGGCTACGGAAGCTTTTGGCGGCGGAACTCCCGATCTAGGTTTCTTTTTGGAAGTTTCAGTATATAAGAGCTTTTGGCGTCGAGAACAAGTCAGGGGGGTCTCCGGACTGTCCACGAGATAGGGAGGCGTGCCCAGGGGGGTGAGCGCGCCCCCACCCTCGTGGGCAGCCCGGGACTCTTCTGGCCCAACTCTTTTACTCCATGTCCTTGTTCTGGTCCAAAAATAAGTTCCGTGAAGTTTCAGGTCAATTGGACTCCGTTTGGTTTTCCTTTTCTGCGATACTGAAAAACAATGAAAAACAGAAACTAGCACTGGGCTCTACGTCAATAGGTTAGCCCTAAAAATCATATAAAATAGCATATAAGTGCGTATGAAACATCCAAGATGATAATATAATAGCATGGAACAATCAAAAATTATAGATACGTTGGAGACGTATCAAGGGATCATCTTATAATGCTACCGCCGTACTAAGCAAAATAAGATGCATAAAGGATAAACATCACATGCAATAAAAATATGTGACATGATATGGCCATCATCATCTTGTGCCTTTGATCTCCATATCCAAAGCACTGTCATGATCTCCATCGTCATCGGCTTAACACCTTGATCTGCGTCGTAGCATCATTGTCGTCTCGCCAACTATTGCTTCTACGACTATAGCTATCGCTTAGTGATGAAGTAAAGCAATTGCATGGCGATTGCATTTCATACAATAAAGTGACTACCATAAGGCTCCTACCAGTTGCCGATAACTTTTACAAAGCACGATCATCTCATACAACAATTTATATCTCAGCACGTCTTGACCATATCACATCACAACATGACGTGCAAAAACAAGTTAAACGTTCTTTACTTTGTTGCTGCAAGTTTTATGTGTGCTACGGGCTTCTAGCAAGAACCGTTCTTACCTACGCATCAAAACCACAACGATTTTTCGTGAACTGTGCTGTTTTAACCTTCAACAAGGACTGGACGTAGTGAAACTCGATTCAACTAAAGTTGGAGAAACAGACACACGCCAACCACCTGTGTGCAAAGCACGTCGGTAGAACCAGTCTCATGAACGCAGTCATGTAATGTTGGTCCGGGCCGCTTCATCCAACAATACCGCCAAATCAAAGTAAGACATTGGTGGTAAGCAGTATGACTATTATCGCCCACAACTCTTTTGTGTTCTACTCGTGCATATCATCTACGCATAGACCTGGCTCGGATGCCACTGTTGGGGAACATAGTAATTCAAAAAAATTCTTACGATCATGCGAGATCTATCTAGGAGATGCATAGCAACGAGAGTGGAGAGTGTGTCCACGTACCCTCGTAGACCGAAAGCAGAAGTCTTATGTTAACGCGGTTGATGTAGTCGAACGTCTTCACGATCCAACCGATCCAAGTACCGAACGTACGGCACCTCCGTGTTCAGCACACGTTCACCACGATGACGTCCCTCGAGCTCTTGATCTATTCAAGGGTCGAGGGAGAGTTCTGTCAGCATGACGGCGTGGCGATGGTGTTGGTGATGTGATCTGCGCAGGGCTTCGCCTAAGCACTACGACAATATGACCGAGGTGGTAAACTATGGAGGGGGCACCGCACACGGCTAAGAGAAATATTGGTGTACCTTTGGGGTGCCCCGCCCCCATATATAAAGGGGGAGGAGGTGGCCGGCTGATACGTCTCCAATGTATCTACTTTTCCAAACACTTTTGCCCTTGTTTTGCACTCTAACTTGCATGATTTGAATGGAACTAACCCGTACTGACGCTGTTTTCAGCAGAATTACCATGGTGTTATTTATGTGCAGAAACAAACGTTCTTAGAATGACCTGAAACTTCACTGAGCAACTTTTTGGAAAATATAAAAAATACCTGCAAAAGATGAAGGCCAGGGGGCCCACCACCTCTCCACGAGGGTGGGGGCGCGCCCCCTACCTCGTGGGCCCCCTGGTGCCTCTCCGACTCCAACTCCAACTCTATATATTGTGTTTCGGGGAGAAAAAAAATCAGAGAGAAGAATTCATCACATTTTACGATACGGAGCCGCCGCTAAGCCCTAAAACCTCTCGGGAGGGCTGATCTGGAGTCCATTCGGGGCTCCGGAGAGGGGAATCCGTCGCCATCATCATCATCAACCATCCTCCATCACCAATTTCATGATGCTTACCACGTGAGTAATTCCATCGTAGGCTTGCTGGACGGTGATAGGTTGGATGAGATCTATCATGTAATCGAGTTAGTTTTGTTAGGGTTTGATCCCTATTATCCACTAAGTTATGAGATTGATGTTGCTATGACTTTGCTATGCTTAATGCTTCTCACTAGGGCCCGAGTGCCATGATTTCAGATCTGAACCTATTATGTTTTCATCAATATATAAGAGTTCTTGATCCTATCTTGCAAGTCTATAGTCACATATTATGTGTTATGATCCGTTAACCCCGAAGTGACAATAATCGGGATACTTACCAGTGATGACCGTAGTTTGAGGAGTTCATGTATTCACTATGTGTTAATGCTTTGTTCTGGTACTCTATTAAAAGGAGGCCTTAATATCCCTTAGTTTCCGTAAGGACCCCACTGCCATGGGAGGGTAGGACAAAAGATGTCACGCAAGTTCTTTTCCATAAGCACGTATGACTATATTTGGAATACATGCCTACTTTATATCAACGAACTGGAGCTAGTTCTGTGTCACCCTAGGTTATGGCTGTTACATGATGAACCGCATCCCGCATAATTCTCTATCACCGATCCATTGCCTACGAGCTTTTCCTGTATTGTTCTTCGCTTATTTACTTTACCATTGCTATTGCTATCATCACTACAAAATACCAAAAACATTACTTTTACTACCGTTACCTTTTGTTACCGTTACCACTACTATCATATTACTTTGCCACTAAATACTTTGCTGCAGATACTAAGTTTCCAGGTGTGGTTGAATTGACAACTCAGCTGCTAATACTTGAGAGTATTCTTTGGCTCCCCTTGTGTGGAATCAATAAATTTGGGTTGAATACTTTACCCTCCAAAACTGTTGCGATCCCCTATACTTGTGGGTTATCAAGACTATTTTCTGGCGCCGTTGCCGGGGAGCATAGCTCTATTATTTGAGCCACTTGGGATTTATATCTGCTTATCATTATGAAGAACTTGAAAGATCCGAGAACCAATATTTATCCCTCAACTACAAGGGGAGGTAAGGAACTTCCATCTAGCTCTGCACTTGATTCACCTTCTGTTTTGAGTAAGCTTGCGACACCTAAACCTGCTTCTGCTATTCGTTCTGATATGTCGCATGTTATTGACGATGCTACTTCTGCTATGCATGATACTTATGATGAAACTACTTCTATGCTTGATACTATTGTTTCACTTGGTGAATTTCTGGATGAACAATTTGCTAGGGCTAGAGAGATTGAAAATATTGAATCTGATAATATTGACGAAAGTGATGATGAAGAATCACTTATTATTCTTGAGGGTTATGTTTTTGATCAAGAAGCCTCTTTAGCTATTTTAGCTTGCAAAGATAGATACGAACTTAAGAGGTTATTAGCTAAATGGAATAAGCAATCTCTAAATGCTAGAATGAAACCTGACCCTGCTTTTGCTACTTGACCTATCTGTGTTACCGATAAGGATTATGAATTCTCTGTTGATCCTGATATAATTACTTTGGTTGTATCTGATCCTTTTCATGGCTATGAATCTGAAACTGTTGTGGCACATCTTACTAAATTAAATGATATAGCTACCCTGTTTACTAAAGATGAGAGAACTCGCTACTTTTATATCCTTAAAATATCTCCGTTCTCATTAAAGGGTGATGCTAAGATATGGTTTAATTCTCTTGATCCTGGTTGTGTGTGTAGTCCCCAGGATATGATTTATTACTTCTCTGCTAAATATTTCCCTGCTCATAAGAAACAAGCTGCTTTAAGGGATATATATAATTTTGTGCAAATTGAAGAAGAGAGTCTTCCACAAGCTTGGGGGAGGCTTCTCCAATTACTTAATGCTTTGCCTGGCCATCCTCTTAAGAAAAATGAAATACTTGATATCTTTTATAATGGACTAACTGATGCCTCCAGAAATTACCTGGATAGTTGTGCTGGTTCTGTTTTCAGGGAAAGAACACCGGATGAAGCTGAAATTCTATTGAATAATATGTTGACAAATGAAAATAATTGGACACCTCTGGAACCAATTCCTGAGCCTATTCCTAAACCAACTCCGAAGAAGAGGGGTATTCTATTTCTCAGTCCTGAAGATATGCAAGAGGCAAAGAAATCTATGAAAGAAAAAGGTCTTAATGCTGAAGATGTTAAGAATTTACCTCCTATTGAAGAAATACATGGTCTTAATTTATCGCATGTTGAAGAAACATATGATCTTAATCCTTTACCTATTGAAGAAACTCATGGTCTTGATAACCCGACACGGGTAGTAAAGGTAAATTATCTCTATAGATATGATAAAGTTGAACTCCCATTTACTAAGTTTGCTAGCCCATGCTTAGATGAGTTTGATAAATTGATGGCTAAGCAAGAAGACTTTAATGCTTATTTTGTTAGATAATTGAAATACAATTCAAATATGCTTGAACACTTGGGTGATTGTATGGCTAATATTAAAGGTGAACTTAAAGTCATTAGTAAACATGCTTCTATGGTTACCACTCAAGTAGAACAAGTACTTAAAGCTCAAAATGATTTGCTCAATGAATTGAATAGTAAAGATAATGATAATGTTGTTACAATTATGACTAGAGGTGGTAGAATGACTCGAGAACCTTTGTATCCTGAAGGCCATCCCAAGAGAATTGAGCAAGATTCTCAGAGAAATAATGTAGATGCACCTAGTCCTTCTAAAAGGAAGAAAAAGAAAAATGATAGGACTTTGCATGCTTCTATTGAACCTATTACTGAAACACCTGAGAATCCAAATGATATTTCTATTTCTGATGCTGAAACTCAATCTGGTAAAGAACCTGAAACTAGTGTTAATGATAATGTTCATGTTGATGCTCAACCTAGTAATGATAATGATATAGAAATTGAACCTGCTTTTGATCTTGATAACCCACAATCAAAGAATCAACGTTATGATAAGAAAGACTTTGTTGCTAGGAAACATGGTAAAGAAAGAGAACCATGGGTTCAGAAACCCATGCCTTTTCCTCCCAAACCATCCAAGAAAAAGGATGATGAGGATTTTGAGCACTTTGCTGAAATGATTAGACCTATCTTTTTGTGTATGCGATTAACTGATATGCTTAAAATGAATCCTTATGCCAAGTATATGAAAGAAATTGTTACAAATAAAAGAAAGATACCGTAAGCTGAAATTTCCACCATGCTTGCTAATTATACTTTTAAGGGTGGAATACCTAAGAAACTTGGAGATCCCGGTGTACCCACTATACCATGCTGTATTAAAAGAAACTATGTTAAAACTGCTTTATGTGATCTTGGAGCCGGTGTTAGTGTCATGCCTCTCTCTTTATATCGTAGACTTGATTTGAATAAGTTGACACCTACTGAAATATCTTTGCAAATGGCTGATAAATCAACTGATATACCTGTCGGTATTTGTGATGATGTGCCTGTTGTAGTTGCAAACATTACTATTTTAACGGACTTTGTTATTCTTGATATTCCTGAAGACGATAGTATGTCTATTATTCTTGGAAGACCCTTTTTGAATACTACAGGGGCTGTTATTGATTGCACTAAAGGCAATGTCACTTTTCATGTTAATGGTAATGAGCATACGGTACACTTTCCGAGGAAACAACCTCAAGTTCATAGTATCAACTCTATTGGAAAAATTCCATCGATTATATTTGGAGGTTTTGAATTTCCTCTTCCTACTGTCAAGAAGAAATATGATATTCTTATTATTGGGGATGTGCATATCCCCATTGAGGTAACATAGTGTTATTCGAAATTTCTCCAGTTTCATGTTATTCGGAATGAGTTCGTTAACAAGACTTGATCAACCTTGTTAGTGGATTCCTTTTGATGATCATGAGATGGATGAAACTAGAAGGAACAACCTTCTGTACCCCACTTTTACTTTCTGTTATTAAATAAAATAAAAATAAATATTTTTCTGTCTGTTATCTGATTATCCATGCAATATAAAAATACCCCGAAAATAAAAGTTCTCCAAATGCCCTAAAATTTAAATATGATTTTTTCTAGAATATTTGAGAATATTTGGCAGTGAGAACACAGCAGGGGGGTCAACCACCTGCCCACAAGGGTAGAGAGCGCGCCCCCTGCCTCGTGGGCCCATGGTGGCCCTCCTCCACTTATCCTTTCACCCACACACTCCTTCTTCCTCCCCAAACACGAATATCCAGCTCAAACCCGAGTCCAAGCTCATTTTGCTGCCATTTTCGATCTCCTTGCTCAAAGCACCTCTCACAAAACTGCTTGGGGAGATCGTTCCTTGGTATGTGACTCCTCCATTGGTCCAATTAGTTTTTGTTCTAGTGCTTTATTCATTGCAATTTTTTTCTGCTTAGGTGACCCTGTTCTTGAGCTTGCATGTCAAATTTATATGGTCAAAAGTAGTTTTGATGCATGATATAGGCCCTAGGAACTTGTAGGAGTAATTGCTATCAATATTATTGAGTTTGGTTTACTTTTATTTTGAAGTTACTAAATTTTTTTAGAATTTTTTCAAAGGAAGAAAAATGCTTAGGAAAATGCTCCAGGGTGGTTCTTCAAGGAAGCAAGGACCCAGGCTTGCATTGCGTGACGCTGATGATGAGCCACCAAGAGACGCTCCAGTGCATCCTTGTGAATGGCCTTCTGAGGACTTTATGGATCAAGTGGAAATTAAGGAAGAATTTAACGCATATTTGCATAACGCTGATCTTGTGAGCTTCGAGGAAGAGAAGTGCAGTTAGTATCGCAATCTCACTAGTATCTTTGTGAGGAGGTTCGAATTTTCATCTTCACGCAATTCTCCAACTGTCCTGTTTGATCTTTATGAAAATTCTTATACTATGGACTTAGAGTATTTTACCACTGCTTGCAAACTTCCACAATGGGGTAGTATAAGGGATCCTCGCAAATCTGAATTTAGAGATTTTCTTGCTAGCATAACAGTGGGAGAATCTAGAGATATAACACAAGCCACCATAGGGAGCATTCACTTTCCTGCTATACATTATTTTGCTCTCTTCATAGGTAGATGCATAAATGGTAAAGATGAAGCATGTCATATGTGTGTTCCTGACCTCAGTATTCTTAGGAGTGCTGTGTTAGGATACAAATCTTATAATTTGGGAGCCATTGTTGCACATAGGTTACATCTTAATAGATTTAATGGAGATTTCTTTGGAGGAATTTATGCAACCCGTATAGCTAATTTTCTTGGTATAGCCATACGCGAAGATGATCTTGAATTACCCCCTGCTTACCTAGACTTTAATGCTATGGTTCACCACCAGCTTGTCGAGAGGAATGAATCACCTCTCCAGTATAGACTAATCTTTGACAGACGCCATGCTGTCCATATTACTCTCCCTGCTCCTGCCTTTTTTGATCATCAGGCGAAAGGAAGATATACTATTACTAGAGAGGAGGCAGATGAGTACGAGAGGAGAGCGGAGGCCGCTCGTCGCCACACTGCAGCTCTGCAGGTGATAGCCGCTGCATCGTAGTACGACCCCGGCTATTATTATGGATATCCGCCAGGGCAGCCGTGGCCATAGACCAACTTAGGCCAAAAGCCTAAGCTTGGGGGAGTACGTATTTCCCACCGACATTACATTTATGTTCACACTCATTGCTAGATTCGGTGCTCATACTTTTTCATGTGTATCATCCATGCTAGTTTATTTCCTTTGTATGCTTTCTTCTTGTGTGTTTAATAAACCTTAAGAAAAAACAAAAAAATTAGTTGTAGCTTTTAACTAGTTTACTTTCCATGCTTGTAGTAGTAATTAAAAAAGTAAAAAAGAAAACCCCAAAATATTTCCTATTCTTCTTTTGCTTGTTGGGAGCTTTCCCGTGTAAATAGTTTTATTTCTTTTCTTTTCTTTGGGGGTCGATAGGAGAAGACCATGATTAAATTGTTGAAGTGGCTCTTATATGCATAAATGTTGATGTGACAAAAGAGCCCATATTGCCTTGTCTTCTCCTGTTTATTGAATGCTTGCAGATTCCAGCTTAGTCCAATGCACGTGCACTATTATTATTATTATTCACATCGTTCGGTCGTGCAAGTGAAAGGCAATTATGACGATATATGATGGACTGACTGAGATGAGAAAAGCTGGTATGAACTCGACCTCTTTTGTTTTTGTAAATATGATTAGTTCATCGTTCCTGATTCAGCCTATTATGAATAAACATGTTTGCAATGACTATTAGAGATCATAGTTTCTTGTGCCATGCTTGATTAGCTATGAGTTATAATGGTTTACCTTGCGTGCCAACATGCTGTTGGAATGGTTATGATGTGGTATGATAGGGTGGTATCCTCCTCTGAATGATTTAAGTGACTTGACTTGAAGCATGTTCACGCATGTAGTTGAAACAAAATCAACATAGCCTTCACGATATTTATGTTCATAGTGGATTATATCCTACTCATGCTTGCATTCAGTGTTGATTAATTTTAATGCATGTTCATGACTATTATCGCTCTCTAGCTGGTCGCTTCCCAGTCTTTTGCTAGCCTTCACCTGTACTAAGCAGGAATACTACTTCTGCATCCAATCCCTTAAACCCCAAAGTTATTCCACATGAGTCCAGTATACCTACCTATATATGGTATCTACCTGCCGTTCCAAGTAAATTTGTATGTGCCAAACTCTAAACCTTCAAATAAATATCATGTTTTGTATGCTCGAATAGCTCATGTATCAACTAGGGCTGTCTGTATCTTCCATGTTAGGTGGGTTATTCTCAAGAGGAGTGGACTCCGCTCCTCACTCACGAGATAAATGGCTGGTCACCGGGATGCCCAGTCCCATGCTTTATGCAAACTAAATCAAAATAATTGCAAACAAAACTCCCCCTAGGACTCTTGTTAGTTGGAGGCACTCGTTGTTTCGAGCAATCCATGGATTGATGCTTGTTGGTGGAAGGGGGAGTATAAACTTTACCATTCTGTTTGGGAACCGCCTATAATGTGTGTAGCATGGAAGATATCGCCATCTCTTGGTTGTTATGTTGACAATGAAATTATACCGCTCAAAATATTATTCACCTCTGTTTCAAAACCGAGCTATGGCACCTCTACAAATCCCTACTTCCCTCAGCGAAGGGCCTATCTATTTACTTTTATGCTGAGTCATCATCCTCTTATTAAAAAGCACCAGTTGGAGAGCACCGCTTTCATTTGCATTCATTATTGTTATTTTACATTGAGTATGACTTGACTGGATCTCTTTTACCATGAATTACAATGTCTAGTCAGTGCTTGGTCTTTAAAGGTGCTCTGCATTTATGTTTTGTGGTCTTAGAAAGGGCTAGCGAGATACCACCTTGTTATATCATATTATGATTGTTTTGAGAAAGTGTTGTCATCCGAGATTTATTATTATTGCTCGCTAGTTGATTATGCTATTGATATGAGTAAATTTGAGACCTAAGCATTATTGCGAATGTGTTTAGTTATAATCCTTGTTGAAAACTTGAATGCTGGCTTTAAATATTTACAACAACAAGAGCAAACAAAGTTTGTAAAAGTTTTTCTTTATCACTTTCAGTTTGTCAACTGTATTTCTTGAGGACAAGAAAAGGTTTAAGCTTGGGGGAGTTGTTACGTCTCCAACGTATCTACTTATCCAAACACTTTTGCCCTTGTTTTGGACTCTGACTTGCATGATTTGAATGGAACTAACCCAGACTGACGTTGTTTTCAGCAGAATTGCCATGGTGTTATTTATGTGCAGAAACAAACGTTCTCGGAATGACCTCAAACTTCACGGAGCAACTTTTTGGAAAATATAAAAAATGTCTGCAAAAGATGAAGGCCAGGGGGGCCCGCCACCTCTCCACAAGGGTGGGGGCGCGCCTGCCCCCTAGGGCATGGCCCCTACCTCATGGGCCCGCTGGTGCCTCTCCGACTCCAACTCCAACTCTATATATTGTGTTTCGGGGATAAAAAAATCAGAGAGAAGAATTCATCGCGTTTTACGATACGGAGCCGCCGCCAAGCCCTAAAACCTCTCAATAGGGCTGATCTGGAGTCCGTTCGGGGCTCCGGAGAGGGGAATCCGTCGCCATCGTCATCATCAACCATCCTGCATCACCAATTTCAGGAAGCTCACCGCCGTGTGTGAGTAATTCCATCGTAGGCTTGCTGGACGGTGATGGGTTGGATGAGATCTATCATGTAATCAAGTTAGTTTTGTTAGGTTTTGATCCCTAGTATCCACTATGTTCTGAGATTGATGTTGCTATGACTTTGCTATGCTTAATGCTTGTCACTAGGGCCCGAGTGCCATGCTTTCAGATCTAAACCTATTATGTTTTCATTAATATATAAGAGTTCTTGATCCTATCTTGCAAGCCTATAGTCACCTATTATGTGTTATGATCCGTTAACCTCGAAGTGACAATAATCAGGATACTTACCGGCGATGACCGTAGTTTGAGGAGTTCATGTATTCACTATGTGTTAATGCTTTGTTCCGGTACTCTATTAAAAGGAGGCCTTAATATCCCTTAGTTTCCATAAGGACCCCGCTGCCACGGGAGGGTAGGACAAAAGATGTCATGCAAGTTCTTTTCCATAAGCATGTATGACTATATTCGGAATACATGCCTACATTATATCAATGAACTAGAGCTAGTTCTGTGTCACCCTAGGTTATGACTATTACATGATGAATCGCATCCCGCATAATTCTCTATCATCGATCCATTGCCTACGAGCTTTTCCTATATTGTTCTTCGCTTATTTACTTTCTCGTTGCTATTGCTATCATCACTACAAAATACCAAAAACATTACTTTTACTACCATTACCTTTTGTTACCGTTGCCACTACTATCATATTACTTTGGTACTGAATACTTTGCTGCAGATACTAAGTTTCCAGGTGTGGTTGAATTGACTACTTAGCTACTAATACTTGAGAGTATTCTTTAGCTCCCCTTGTGTCGAATCAATAAATTTGGGTTTAATACTTTACCCTCGAAAACTGTTGCGATCCCCTATACTTGTGGGTTATCACCTGCCCATGGGGGCAGGCCAAGGGGGGAGTCCTACATGGACACCTAGTCCAAGTAGGGATTCGGCCCCCTCCTTCCAATCAACAGAAAGGGGAGAGGGGAAAGGAGGGAGAGGGAGAAGGAAAGGGGGGTGATACAACTCCAACGTATTTATAATTTTTTATTGTTCCATGTTGTTATATTATCAATGTTGGATGTTTTATAATCATTTTATATCATTTTTTGGTACTAACCTATTGACATAGTGCCAAGTGCTAGTTGCTGTTTTTTCAATGTATTTTACATCGCAGAAAATCAATACCAGACGGAGTTCAAATGCCACAAAACTTTACAGAGATTTTTTATGGACCAGAAGACACGTAATGGGCCCTGGCTGCGCCTGGGGGTTGCTCCAAGGAGAGCACAATCCTCCAGGGCGCGCCAGGAGGCCCAGGAGCGCCCTGGTGGGTTGTGCCCACCTCGGGTGCCCCCGGATCGCCTCTTTGCTCTATAAATACCTCAATATTCCCACAACCCTAGGGGAGTCGACGAAATATTCATCCAGCCGCCGTATAGTCCAGAACCACCAGATCCAATCTAGACAACATCTCGGATGGGGTTCACCACCTCCATTGGAGCCTCTCCGATGATGAGTGAGTAGTTATTTGTAGACCTTCGAGTCCGTAGTTAGTAGCTAGATGGCTTCCTCTCTCTCTCTCTCTCTGAATTCTCAATACAATAGTCTCTTGGATATCCATATGATGTAACTCTTTTGTGATGTGTTTGTTGGGATCGATGAACTCTAAGTTTATGATCAGCTCTATCTTTTTATATCCATGAAAGTATTTGAGTTTCTTTGATCTCTTTTATGCATGATCTCTTATATCCTGTTATTTCTTCTCCGATATTTGGGTTTTGTTTGGCCAACTTGATCTATTTATCTTGCAATGGGAAGAGGTGCTTTGTAGTGGGTTCGATCTTACGGTGCTTGATCCCAGTGACAGAAGGGGAACCAACACATATGTATCGTTGCTACTAAGGATAAAATGATGGGGTCTATCTCTACATAGATAGATCTTGTCTACATCATGTCATCATTCTTATTGCATTACTCCGTTTCTCCATGAACTTAATACACTACATGCATGCTAGATAGCAGTCGATGTGTGGAGTAATAGTAGTAGATGCAGGCAGGAGTCAGTCCACTAATCTTGGACGTGATGCCTATGTACTGATCATTTCCTGGATATCATCATGAGTATTTGAAGTTCTATCAAATGCCCAACAGTAATTTTGTCACCCACCATTTGCTATTTTTCTCGAGAGAAGCCACTAGTGAAACCTACGGCCCCCGGGTCTCTTTCTCATAATATTTGCCTTTGCGATTTATTTTCCTTTGCTTTTATTTTTGGATCTATTAAACTAAAAATAAAAGATACCTTGCTGCAATTTATTCTTATTTATTTTATTTGGCGTTCGATCTATCAATCTAGTGCAATTTATCTCACGTCTATTTCCCTATCTTGAGGCGCCATACCCGGAAGGGATTGACAACCCCTTTAACACGTCGGGTTGCGAGGATTTGTTATATGTGTACATGTGATGTTTTCATTGTATTGTGTTGCTTGGTTCTTCTACTGGTTCGATAACCTTGGTTTCACATCTGAGGGAAATACCTACCGCTATTGTGCTGCATCATCCCTTCCTCTTTGGGGAAATACCGACGTAGCTTCAAGCCACATCAGGGGGCCACGCCACCCACCCCTAGTCCAATTCGGTTTCAACATGGGGTGGTGCGCGCCACCTCCTGTGGCAGCCTCTCTCTCTCCACAAGGGCCCAATAGGCCCATGAACTTTCCCGGGGGGTTCCGTAGCCTCCCGGTACTCCGAAAAATCCCTGAACCTTATCGAAGCCATTCCGGTGTCCGTATATAACCTTCCAATATATCAATCTTTACCTCTCGACCATTTCGAGACTCCTCGTCATGTCCGTGATATCATCGGGGAATCCGAACAAACTTCAGTCACCAAAACACATAACTAATAATACAAATTGTCATCGAACATTAAGCGTGCGGACCCTACGGGTTCGAGAACTATGTAGACAGGACCGAGACACATCTATGGTCAATAGCCAATAGCGGAACCTGGATGCTCATATTGGCTGCTACATATTCTACAAAGATCTTTATCGGTCAAACCACATAACAATATATGTTATTCCCTTTGTCATCAGTATGTTACTTCCCAAGATTCGATCATTGGTATCTTCATACCTCGTTCAATCTCATTATCGGCAAGTCCCTTTACTTGTTCCATAATGCATCATCTCACAAGTAACTCATTAGTCACATTGCTTGCAAGGCTTATAGTGATGTGCATTACCGAGAGGGCCCAGAGATACCTCTCCGACACTCGGAGTGACAAATCATAATCTTGATCTATGCCAACTCAACAAACACCATCAGAGACACCTTAGAGCATCTTTATAATCACCCAGTTATGTTGTGACGTTTGATAGCACACAAAGTGTGTCGGATTGTGGGTTTTGGCTAACCCTTGAGGTTCGAACACAGGGGTGCGCACGAAGTATTCCTCCTCTCTAGCTCGCTCATTCGATGATCCCACGGCCTATCTCAATGAACCCAAGAAACACGAGACACAGAGGTTTATACTGGTTCGGGCCTCCGTTGTGGTGTAATACCCTACTACAGTGTGGTGGTGGTGGATTGCCTCGAGGGCTAGGGATGAACTAGTACAATGGATGAACTGCCTCCTGAGAAGAGGTGTTCTTGAGCTCGATGAGTTGGTGTGTGTGAGGATGGTCTGAATGATCCGTCCTTGCTACGGTAGTGGCTAGCCCTATTTATAGAGGCCCGGTCCTCTTCCCAAATGTTAGGCAGGAAGGGATCCCACAACGGCCAAGTTTGAAGGGGGACAACTAGTACAAGTTGTCCTGATAAAAGGTGGTCTTCGCCTGCCAAAGACTCTGGTGGTGATGCTGTTGTGGGCTCCGCGGTGACCTCCATCCTGCTGGCCTTGGTCTTGTTGCACTGATATGGAAACCTTTGCCTGATGCCTCGGGACTCCTCGCCTGCGCCTGCCTCTTTAGCACCAAAGAGGAAACTGGTACACTGCGCCCACTGGCACCGACCTGGCCTTGGTCGTCATGGCTCACGTCACGTGAACCTCATGAGGTGCCCCTTGCATAGATATCTCCGCTCCTCGAGAGCCAGCTAATACGTCTCCAACGTATCTATAATTTTTGATTGTTCCATGCTATTATATTATCTGTTTTGGAAGTTTAATGGGCTTTAATATACCTTTTTATATTATTTTTGGGACTAACCTACTAACTAAAAGCCCAGTGCAAATTGTTGTTTTTCCCTATTTCAGTGTTTCACAGAAAATGAGTATCAAACAGACTCCAAACGGAATGAAACCTTCGCGAGGATCTTTTTTGGAACAAACGTGATCCAAGAGACTTGGAGTGGACGTCAAGGAAGCAGCGAGGCGGCCACGAGGTAGGAGGGCGCACCTCCACCCTTGTGGGCCCCTCGCAGCTCCACCAACCTACTTATTTTGCCTATATATACTCTTATACCCTGAAACCTTTGGGGAGAGCCACGAAACACCTTTTCCACCACCGCAACCTTCTGTACCCATGAGATCCCATCTAGGGACCTTTTTCGGCGATCTGCCGGAGGGGGATTCGATCACGGAGGGTGATACGTCTCCAACGTATCTATAATTTTTGATTGTTCCATGCTATATTATATCTTGTTTTGGACATCATTGGGCTTTATTATACACTTCTATATTATTTTTGGTACTAACCAATTAACTGGAGGCCTAGCCCAGAATTGCTGTTTTTTTTGCCTATTTTAGGGTTTCGCAGAAAAAGAATATCAAACAGAGTCCAAACGGAATGAAACCTTCGGGAACATGATTTTCGGAATGAACATGATCTAGAGGACTTGGACCCTACGTCAAGCAATCAACCAGGAAGGCACGTGGTAGGGGGCGCGCCTACCCCCCCCCCCCAGGCGCGCACTCCACCCTCATGGGGCCCACGTTGCTCCACCGACGTACTCCTTCCTCCTATATATACCTAAGTACCCCCAAACTACCAGATACGGAGCCAAAACCCTAATTCCACCACCGTAACTTTCTGTAACCACGAGATCCTATCTTGGGGCCTTTTTCAGAGCTCCGCTGGAGGGGGCATCGATCATGGAGGGCTTCTACATCAACACCATAGCCCCTACGATGAAGTTTGAGTAGTTTACTTCAGACCTATGTGTCCATAGTTATTAGCTAGATGGCTCCTTCTCTCTTTCTGGATCTCAATACAAAGTTTCCCCCCTCTCTTGTGGAGATCTATTCGATGTAATCTTCTTTTGCGGTGTGTTTGTTGAGATTGATGAATTGTGGGTTTATGATCAAGTTTATCTGTGAACAATATTTGAATCTTATCTGAATTCTTATATGTATAATTGGTTATCTTTGCAAGTCTCTTCGAATTATCAGTTTGATTTGGCCTACTAGATTGATCTTTCTTGCAATGGGAGAAGTGCTTTGCTTTGGGTTCAATATTGCGGTGTCCTTTCCGAGTGACAGTAAGGGCAACAGGGCATGTATTGTATTGTTGCCATCGAGGATAACAAGATGGGGTTTATATCATATTGCATGAGTTTATCCCTCTACATCATGTCATCTTGCTTAAAGCGTTACTCTGTTCTCTTGAACTTAATACTCTAGATGCATGCTGGATAGCGGTCGATGTGTGGAGTAATAGTAGTAGATGCAGGCAGGAGTCAGTCTACTTGTCTCGGACGTGATGCCTATATACATGATCATACCTAGATATGCTCATAACTATGCTCAATTCTGTAAATTGCTCAACAGTAATTTGTTCACCCACCGTAATACTTATGCTCTCGAGAGAAGCCTCTAGTGAAAACAATGGCCCCGGGGTCTATTTTCCATCATATTAATCTTCCAATACTTAGTTATTTCCTTTACCATTTATTTTACTTGCATCTTGATTTCTCTTTATCATAAAAATACCAAAAATATTATCTTATCATATCTATCAGATCTCACTCTCATAGGTGACCGTGAAGGGATTGACAACCCCTTTATCGCGTTGGTTGCGAGGAGTTTATTTATTTGTGTAGGTGCGAGGGACTCGTGCAAGGCCTCCTACTGGATTGATGCCTTGGTTCTCAAAAACTGAGGGAAATACTTACGCTGCTCTGCTACATCACCCTTTCCTCTTCAAGGGAAAAACAATGCAGTGCTCAAGAGGTAGCAAGAAGGATTTCTGGCGCCATTGCCGGGGAGTCTACGCAAAAGTCAACATACCAAGTACCCATCACAAACCCTTATCTCCCACATTACATTATTTTCCATTTCCCTCACGTTTTCCTCCCCCCCACTTCACCCTTGTTGTTTTATTCGCCCTCTCTCTCCATCCTCCCTCTCTTTCTCTATTCGCCTCTTTTTGCCCGTTTCTTGTTTGCTTGTGTGCAGATTGCTTGCTTGTCACGATGGGTCAAGATAATACCAAATTGTGTGAATTTACCAATACCAACAACAATGATTTTATTAGCACTCCGATTGCTCCTCTTACCGATGCTGAATCTTGTGAAATAAATGCTGCTTTGCTGAATCTTGTCATGAAAGATCCGTTTTCCGGCCTTCCTAGTGAAAATGCCGCTACCCATCTAAACAACTTTGTTGATTTGTGTGATATGCAAAAGAAGAAAGATGTGGACAATGATATTGTTAAATTGAATCTATTTCCTTTTTCGCTTAGAGATCGTGCTAAAGCTTGGTTTTCGTCTTTGCCTAAAAATAGTGTTGATACGTGGAATAAGTGCAAAGATGCTTTTATCTCTAAGTATTTTCCTCCCTCTAAGAACATCTCTCTTAGAAACGATTTTATCAATTTTAAGCAACTTGATCATGAACATGTTGCACAAGCTTGGGAGAGGATGAAATTAATTATACGTAATTGCCCTACACATGGTTTGAATTTGTGGATGATTATACAAAAAATTTATGTCGGGTTAAATTTTCCTTCTAGAAATCTTTTAGATTCGGCTGCGGGAGGCACTTTTATGGAAATCACTTTAGGAGAAGCTACTAAACTCCTATATAATATTATGGTTAATTATTCTCAATGGCACACTAAAAGATCTACTAACAAGAAAGTGCATGCGATAGAAGAAATTAATGTTTTGAGTGGTAAGATGGATGAACTTATGAAATTATTTGCTAATAAAGTGTTTCTTTTGATACTACTGATATTCCTTTGTCTACTTTGATTGAGAATAATAATGAATATTTGGATGTGAATTTTGTTAGTAGGAATAATTTTGGTAACAACGCGTATAGAGGAAACTTTAACCCTAGGCCGTATCCTAGTAATTCCTCTAATAATTATGGTAATTCCTACAAAAATTCTTATGGAAATTTTAATAAGATACCCTCTGATTTTGAATCTAATATTAAAGAATTCATTACCTCGCAAAAGAATTTCAGTGCTTTGATTGAAGAAAAATTGCTTAAGATTGATGAGTTGGCTAGGAACGTTGATAGAACTTCTCTTGATGTTGATTCTTTGAAACTTAGATCTATTCCACCTAAGCATGATATCAATGAGTCTCTTAAAGCCATGAGAATTTATATTGATGAGTGCAAAGAAATAACCGCTAGGATGCGTGCTAAGAAAGATTGCTTTATAAAAGCGTGTTCTTCTAGTTTCCATGATAATAAAGATGAAGATATAAAAGTTATTGATGTGTCCCCTATTAAATCTTTGTTTTGTAATATGAATCTTGATAATTATGGGACTGAATATGATCCACCTTTACCTAGAAGGCGTTCCAAAAATTCAGAGTCTTTAGATCTTGATGATAAAATTGTTAAAAGTGGGATTGAAGAAGTCAAAACATTAAATATTAATGAACCCACTATTTTGGATTTCAAGGAATTTAATTATGATAATTGCTATTTTATAGATTGTATTTTCTTGTTGCAATCCGTGCTAAATTTTCCTCATGCTTATAGTCAAAATAAAGCCTTTACCAAACATATCGTTGATGCTTTGATGCAATCTTATGAAGAAAAACTTGAGTTGGAAGTTTCTATCCCTAGAAAACTTTATGATGAGTGGGAAACTACTATTAAAATTAAGATTAAAGATCATGAATGATATGCTTTGTGTGATTTGGGTGCTAGTGTTTCCATGATTCCAAAGACTTTGTGTGATTTGCTAGTTTTCCGTTATTTTGATGATTGCTCTTTAAACTTGCACCTTGCGGATTCCACTATTAAGAAACCTATGGGAAGAATTAATGATGTTATTATTGTTGCAAATAGGAATTATGTGCCTGTGGATTTTATTGTTGTTGACATAGATTGCAATCCTTCTTGTCTAATTATTCTTGGTAGACCTTTCCTTAGAACGATTGGTGCAATTATTGATATGAAGGAAGGGAATATTAGATTCCAATTTCCGTTAAGGAAAGGCATGGAACACTTCCCTAGAAAGAAAATTAAATTACCTTATGAATCTATTATCAGAACGACTTATGGATTGCCTTCCAAAGATGGCAATACCTAGATCTATCCTTGCTTTCTTGCCTAGCTAGGGGCGTTAAACGATAGCGCTTGTTGGGAGGCAACCCAATTTTTTTATTCCTTGTTTTTTATCCTGTTTAGTAATAAATAATTTATCTAGACTCTGTTTTGGTTTGGTTTTTTGTTTTTAATTAGTGTTTGTGCCAAGTAGAACCATTGGGAAGACTTTGGGAAAGTCTTTTTAATCTTGCTGTAAAAAACAGATACTTTACCGCTCACGAGAACTTCTGCCATTTTTGTTTGGAAAGTGCTATTTAGTTAATTCGTTTTGCAGATTATTAATAGATAAATTCCTCACGTCCTTCAATTTATTTTAGAATTTTTGGGGTTTCATATCTTGCGTTAGCTGCAGATTACTACAGACTGTTCTGTTTTTGACAGATTCTGTTTTCCATGTGGTGTCTGCTTATTTTGATGAATCTATGGCTAGTAAAATAATTTATAAACCATAGAGAAGTTGGAATACAGTATGTTTAACACCAATATAAATAAAAAATGAGTTCATTACACTACCTTGAAGTGGTGTTTTGTTTTCTTTCGCTAACGGAGCTCATGAGATTTTCTACTTTAAGTTTTGTGTTGTGAAGTTTTCAAATTTTGGGTAAAAGATTCGATGGATTATGGTACAAGGAGTGGCAAGAGCCTAAGATTGGGGATGCCCATGGCACCCCAAGATAATCTAAGGACACCTAAAAGCCAAAGCTTGGGGATGCCCCGGAAGGCATCCCCTCTCTCGTCTACTTCTATCGGTAACTTTACTTGGAGCTATATTTTTATTTACCACATGATATGTGTTTTGCTTGGAGCGTCTTGTATTATTTGAGTCTTTATTTGTTAGTTTTCCACAATCATCCTTTCTGCACACACCTTTCTGAGAGACACACACACATGATTCGGAAATTGTTAGAATTCTCTATGTGCTTCACTTATATCTTTTGAGTTATATAGTTTTTGCTCTAGTGCTTCACTTATATCTTTTAGAGCAAGATGGTGGATTTGTTTTATAGAAACTTTTGTTCTCTCATGCTTCACTTAGATTATTTTGAGAGTCCTACAAAACAGCATGGTAATTTTCTTTAATTATTTTAGGCATTCAAGATTAATAAAAAAATTCCTATGAGTGTGTTGAATAATATGAGAAGTTTGAAACTTGGTAATTGTTTTGAGATATGGAGATGGTGATATTAGAGTCGTGCTAGTTGAGTAGTTGTAAATTTGAGAAATGCTTGTGTTGAAGTTTGTGATTCCCGTAGCATGCACGTGTGGTGAACTGTTATGTTAAGAAGTCGGAGCATGATGTATTTATTGATTGTCCTCCTTATGAGTGGCGGTCGGGGACGAGCGACGGTCTTTTCCTACAAATCTATCCCCCTAGGAGCATGAGCGTAGTACTTTGCTTCGATAACTAATAGATTTTTGCAATAAATATGTGAGTTCTTTATGACTAATGTTGAGTTTATGGATTATACGCACTCTCACCGTTCCACCATTGCTAGCCTATCTAATACCGCGCACCTTTCGCCGGTATCATACACCCACCATATACCTTCCTCAAAACAGCCACCATACCTACCTATCATGGCATTTCCATAGCCATTCCGAGATATATTGCCGTGCAACTTTCCACCGTTTCGTTTACTATGACACGCTCCATCATTGTCATATTGCTTCACATGTTCATGTAGTTGACATTTTATCATATAAGTCACTCATGCATCATTGCTATCCCGTATACCGATGAAGAGATTCATATAGAGTCATACTTTGTTCTAGTATCGAGTTGTAATCATTGAGTTGTAAATAAATAGAAGTGTGATGATCATCATTCATAGAGTATTGTCCCAATAAAAAAAGAGAAAGGCCAAATTAAAAAAAGGGGCAATACTACTATCCTTTTTTCCAAACTTGTGCTTCAAAGTAGCACCATGATCTTCATGATAGAGAGTCTCCTATGCTATCACTTTCATATACTAGTGGGAATTTTTCATTATAGAACTTGGCTTGTATATCCTAACGATGGGCTTCCTCAAAATGCCCTAGGTCTTCATGAGCAAGCAAGATGGATGCACACCCACTTAGTTCTTTTTTGTTGAGCTTTCATATACTTATAGCTCTAGTGTATCCATTGCATGGCAATCCCTACTCACTCACATTGATATCTATTAATGGGCATCTCCATAGCCCGTTGATACGCCTAGTTGATGTGAGACTATCTTCTCCCTTTTTGTCTTCTCCACAACCACCATTCTATTCCACATATAGTGCTATGTCCATGGCTCACGCTCATGTATTGCGTGAAGATTGAAAAAGTTTGAGAAGACCAAAAGTATGAAACAATTGCTTGGCTTGTCATCGGGGTTGTGCATTATTTAAATACTTTGTGAGGTGAAGATGGAGCATAGCCAGACAATATGATTTTGTAGGGATAACTTTCTTTGGCCATGTTATTTTGAAGAGACATAATTTCTTAGTTAGTATGCTCGAAGTATTATTATTTCTATGTCAATATTGAACTTTTGTCTTGAATCTTTAGGATCTGAATATTCATACCACAATTAAGAGAATTACATTGAAATTATGCCAAGTAGCATTCCACATCAAAAATTCTGTTTTTATCATTTACCTACTCGAGGACGAGCATGAATTAAGCTTGGGGATGCTTGATACGTCTCCAACGTATCTATAATTTTTGATTGCTCCATGCTATATTATATTCTGTTTTGGACATTATTGGGCTTTATTATACACTTCTATATTTTTTGGGACTAACCTATTAACCGGAGGCCCAACCCAGAATTGTTGTTATTTTTTGCCTATTTTAGGGTTTCGCAGAAAAAGAATATCAAACGGAGTCCAAACGGAATGAAACCTTCGGGAACGTGATTTCCGGAATGAACATGATCTATAGGACTTGGACCCTACGTCAAGCAATCAACCAGGAAGGCATGAGGTAGGGGGGCGCGCCTACCCCCCAGGTGCGCCCTCCACCCTCGTGAGGCCCACGTTGCTCCACCGATGTACTCCTTCCTCCTATATATACTTACGTACCCCCAAACTACCAGATACAGAGCCAAAACCCTAATTCCACCACCATAACTTTCTGTATCCACGAGATCCTATTTTGGGGCCTTTTCCGGAGCTCCGCCGGAGGGGGCATCGATCATGGAGGGCTTCTACATCAACACCATAGCCCCTCCGATGAAGTGTGAGTAGTTTACTTCAGACCTACGGGTCCATAGTTATTAGCTAGATGGCTTCTTCTCTCTTTTTGGATCTCAATACAAAGTTCTCCCCCTCTCTTGTGGAGATCTATTCGATGTAATCTTCTTTTGCGGTGTGTTTGTTGAGATTGATGAATTGTGGGTTTATGATCAAGTTTATCTATGAACAATATTTGAATCTTCTCTAATTCTTTTTATGTATGATTGGTTATCTTTGCAAGTCTCTTCGAATTATCAGTTTGGTTTGGCCTACTAGATTGATCTTTCTTGCAATGGAAGAAGTGCTTAGCTTTGGGTTCAATCTTGCGGTGTCCTCTTGCAGTGACAGTAAGGGCAGCAAGGCACGTATTGTATTGTTCCCATCGAGGATAACAAGATGGGGTTTATATCATATTACATGAGTTTATCCCTCTACATCATGTCATCTTGCTTAAAGCGTTACTCTGTTCTCTTGAACTTAATACTCCAGATGCATGCTGGATAGCGGTCGATGTGTGGAGTAATAGTGGTAGATTTAGGAAGGAGTCGGTATACTTGTCTCGGACGTGATGCCTATATACATGATCATAACTAGATATTCTCATAACTATGCTCAATTATGTCAATTGCTCAACAGTAATTTTTTCACCCACCCTAATACTTATGCTCTTGAGAGAAGCCTCTAGTGAAACCTATGGCCCCCAGGTCTATTTTCCATCATATTAATCTTCCAATACTTAGTTATTTCATTTGCCATTTATTTTAATTGCATCTTTATTTCTCTTTATCATAAAAATACCAAAAATATTATCTTATCATATCTATCAGATCTCACTCTCGTAGGTGACCGTGAAGGGATTGACAACCCCTTTATCGCGTTGGTTGCGAGGAGTTTATTTGTTTGTGTAGGTGCGAGGGACTCGTGCGTGGCCTCCTACTGGATTGATACCTTGGTTCTCAAAAACTAAGGGAAATACTTACGCTGCTCTGCTGCATCACCCTTTCCTCTTCAAGGGAAAACCAACACAGTGCTCAAGAGGTAGCAGAGGGCTTCTACATCAACACCATAGCCTCTCCGATGATGTTTGAGTAGTTTACCACAGACCTTTGGGTCCATAGTTATTATCTAGATAGATTCTTCTCTATCTCTTTGGATCTCAATACAAAGTTCTTCTTGATCTTCTTGGAGATCTATTCGATGTAACTCTTTTTGCAGTGTGTTTGCTGAGATCCGATGAATTGTGGGTTTATGAACTTGATTATCTATGAATATTATTTGATTCTTCTCTGAATTCTAATAAGCATGATTTGATATCTTTGAAGGTCTCTTCGAATTATTGGTTTAGTTTGGCCTACTATATTGATCTTTCTTGCAATGGGAGAAGTGCTTAGCTTTGGATTCAATCTTGCGGTGCTCGATCCCAGTGACAGAAAGGGAAATGACATGTATTGCATTGTTTCCATCGAGGATAAAAAGATGGGGTTTATATCATATTGCTTGAGTTTATTCCTCTACATCATGTCATCTTGCCTAATCCGTTACTCCGTTCTTATGAACTTAATACTCTAGATGCATGTTGTATAGTGGTCGATGTGTGGGGAAATAGTAGTAGATGCAGAATCGTTTCCGTCTACTTGTCACGGACATGATGCCTATATTCATGATCATTGCCTTAGATATCATCATAACTATGCGCTTTTATATCAATTGCTCGGCAGTAATTTGTTCACCCACCATAATTCATGCTATCTTGAGAGAAGCCACTAGTGAAACCTATGGCCCACGGGTCTACTTTACATCATATAAGTTTCCAATCTACAATTCTAGTTTACTATTTATTTTGCTATCTTTATTTCCCAATCTATACAACAAAAATACCAAAAATATTTACCTTATTATCTTTATCAGATTCACTTTTCCAAGTCGTCGTGAAGGGATTGACAACCCCTTTATCGCATTAGTTGCAAGGTTCTTATTTGGTTGTGCAGGTACTAGGCGATTTGCGTGTAGTCTCCTACTGGATTGATACCTTCGTTCTCAAAAACTGAGGGAAATACTTATGCTAATTTGTTGTATCATCCTTTCCTCTTCAAGGGAAAACCAACACATGCTCAAGAGGCAGCACCAGCCTAGTGAGGCTGCCCCCAGGGAGGTCTTGGCGTCGTCCGCCTTGCGAGGCTTGGCCCCTCGCGAGGGTCTTGAGTTGTTGCTGTAGGTGATGGGACGTACCAGGCCACTGGTGGAGCCACGCCGTGGGCCGCAGACAGGTGAGTCTGGGTAACCCCGTTCTCACGACGCCGACAGTAGACCCCGGACCCAAGGTGTGCTCGAACTTGGCTTCGAGGCAAAGCCAAAGGGCAAGTGCGGAGCATCGTAGGCCCTAACCGCCTGTGGCCTTGGTCGCAGTGTGGCGATTGACCGGACATGGGCGCCTCCGCTTCTCCACGCTGCCTTGATAACTGTCCTCATTTGAAAAAAGGCTGGTGCATGTTGCAGATCCTTCATTACCTTCCTTCATCTTGCTCCAGATCCCCTTTCTCCTTCTTGCCCCGAGAGACTCTATATCTGCACGAACTTCTCCCCGAGCCTGCAGCCGATGGCGTCCGACAAAGCAAAGGACGCGCTCTCGCCCTCCTGGTACGAGCCGGCCTTGAGCGCGCCCAATGTCTCGGAGAAGAACCTCGCCGCCACGCTCCTGATGATGGTAGAAGGCAACAACAAGGGGGGGAAGACCGCGCTCTGGGCTGGCTCTGTCGAGCTGGAGGCCTCAGGCGGTACCTTCTATCCCATCTTCATGAATAGCATCGTCGTCGGGCTGATCCCCCCTTTCTCCGACTTCTTCTACGTCGTCCTCAGCCACTACAAGCTGCACACCCTTCATCTTCATCCCAACTCCGTCCTCCTCTTGTCGATCTTTGCCTTTTATTGCAAGGCATTTGTGGGGGTGATGCCGTCCGTGGCGTTGCTTTGTCACTTCTTCTACCTCCGGATCAAGGAGAGCCATTGCTCGGGATGCGCCAACTTCATCGCGGCTAACAGGACCAACGCGCTCTCAAACGCTGGGAAGAAGGCCGACGGCTTTAGGAGCAAGTGGGTCCTCATGGACGCCAAGTGCACCCACCCTCGGCGAGTGTTGTCGACGGAGATGCCCACGCCTCATGACCGATGGCTCTGCGTGAAGCTCACCAACCCCCGGGCAAAGCAGGTGTTGGAGAAGATGATTGCCGACCTAAAGCCTGATGACCTGAAGGCTGAGAATCTTATGGGGTCCATGATCGTCAAGGAATTCCTGAAGCACCGCATAGCCCCACTCTAGGTGCGCTCGTGTAACACCCACGATGCGGCTATATCTCCCACGTGTCGGAGCACGACTTAGAGGAATAACCACATAGTAGGCATGTCGCAAGAGGGGTAAGCTTTACACATCCCATGTACTGAATAAGAAGGGATAAAGAGTTGGCTTACAATCGCCACTTCACACAATACATAAACATAGCATTACATCATCCAAATACAATCAAGGTCCGGCTACGGAACCAACATAAAAAGAAAAGACCACCCCAAATGCATAGTTCCCTGATCACCCCGACTGGGCTCCAATACTGAACAACTGGAAATGAAACAACACAACGAACACGGTCTTCATCGAGCTCCCACTTGAGCTCAGCTGCATCACCGACACTGGTATTATCGGCACCAGCAACTGTTTTGGAAGTATCTGTGAGCCACGAGGAGTCAGCAATCTCACACCCGCGAGATCAAGACTATTTAAGCTTATGGGTAGGAAAGGGTAGTGAGGTGGAGCTGCAACAAGCACTAGCATAAATGGTGGCTAACTTACGCAAATGAGAGCGAGAAGAGAAGCAAAGCACGGTCGTAAACTAGAAGTGATCAAGAAGTGATCCTGAAACTACTTACGTTCAAGCATAACACAAGAACCGTGTTCACTTCCCGGACTCCGCCGAGAAGAGACCATCACGGCTACACACGCAGTTGATGCATTTTAATTAAGTTAAGTGTCAAGTTCTCTACAACCGGATATTAACAAATTCCCATCTGCCCATAACCGCGGGCACGGCTTTCAAAAGTTCAAAACCCTGTAGGGGTGTCCTAACTTAGCCCATCACAAGCTCTCACGGTCAACGAAGGATATTCATTCTCCCAGGAAGACCCAATCAGACTCGGAATCCCGGTTACAAGACATTTCGACAATGGTAAAACAAGACCAGCAAGACCGCCCAATGCACCGACATCCCGATAGGAGCTGCACATATCTCATTCTCAGGGCAACACCAGATTGTCCAAGATTCCGGTAGGCCAGCCCAGAGTTGCCCCTGGTGGCCACCGGCGGCTGACAGGTTCGGACCAACACTTAGACAAGCACTGGCCCGGGGGGTTTAAAATAAAGATGACCCTCGGGAGAGCGACTCCCAAGGGAAAAGTAGGTGGTGGTGAGGCAAACGGTAAAACCAAGGTTGGGCCTTGCTGGAAGAGTTTTATTCAGAGCGAACTGTCAAGGGGTCCCCATAACACCCAACCGTGTAAGGAATGCAAAATCAAGGAACATAACACCGGTATGACGGAAACTAGGGCAGCAAGAGTGGAACAAAACACCAGGCATAAGGCCGAGCCTTCCACCCTTTACCAAGTATATAGATGCATTAATTAAATAAGAGATATTGTGATATCCCAACATATCCATATTCCAACATGGAACAAACTTCATCTTCACCTGCAACTAGCAACGCTATAAGAGGGGCTGAGCGAAGCGGTAACATAGCCAAACAACGGTTTGCTGGGTAAGGTGGGTTAGAGGCTTGACATGGCAATATGGGAGGCATGATATAGCAAGTGGTAGGTATCGTAGCATAGCAATAGAGCGAGCAACTAGCAAGAAAAGATGGAAGTGATTTCGAGGGTATGGTCATCTTGCCTGAAATCCCGCAAGGAAGAAGAACGAGTCCATGAAGAAGACAAACGGACGTAGACGAACGGGTCCTCACAAACGTGACGTTATCTGAACTAACCCGAAGAAGCAAACAACATAGTAAACAACCATCACATAATCATGGCATGATGCACAACCAAGTATGATGCATGTCCGGATTAATGAGGCATGGCATGGCAAAGTGCACAAACAATACTACAAATTAAGTGGAGCTCAATATGCAACAAGTTGCCTATTGACGGAACACCACATGACTTACTTAGTTCTCTCCCGTTTATGTACTCAACAATATTAAATGTTGTTTAGCATTTAGCATGGCAAGGGGTGAAGCAAAGTAAAACTACCTATCTAGGCAAGTTTAAATGAGACCGGAAGCAACGAACAACAATTCCGGTAAATCCCCATATGCATATTTTTAGGTTTTGTACTGTTCTGCCCTAAACCATATTTTAGAGTTGTTAAACATGCAAAGCAATGCCACCATGTTAAACTAGGAATTTTTCTACCCCATTTACATATAAAGTTTATTAAATTTGGAGCTACAGTTATTAATTTATGAAATAAAGCATTTTAGCATGGCATTATGGAAAATACACACAAACATCATTTTAAACATTTTAAACATGATTGAAAGTTGGATATTATTAAACTAGATGAAATTCTAGTCATGTTTCAGATATGAAGTTTTTACAAAAGATGCATGGTTGGTGAGTTCTTAAATGCATGTTGCTTGAGGGGTTTTCTGCAAAACAGCAAAACCCTGGAATAAAAGGAAAATCGTTGAACTGAAAAAAAAACAGAAGTGGGCCAAAACTGAGGCTGACTGGGCCTCACCAGATGGGCTTAGCCCACGCGACGGAGTGGAAAGGAGGGCAGTTGGGCCTTGGAAGAAATGGTCGTTCCAGGCGGTCCAGGGCGCGGTCAACGGGGAGCGGGCGACGTTGGTCCCTGTTTCGAAGTAGAGGCGACACTACAACAAAAACATCATGTATAGTCGCTTTTTGTGGGACGCTATTATATTCGTCTCTACGCCCATGGACACTAGCGACCTAAAGACGCTTCTTAAGACGTTTATGAAGCGCCACAAGCTATTACTTGTAATTAGCCTTTAAGAAAATAAGCATTTAATTTTAATTAACTTAGAGACGTTTTAGTGTGCGACTCTATTTTTATCTTAGACTTAAGAAATCTTTTCCCCGCAAAGAAAAAGAAAAAGACTTAAGAAATCTTTGAATAATCATATTTTTAAGTTGAATAGCTATTAAAATGAGTGTAGAACCACCTAGATCAGCTAATTGTGCTAGCGGGCTGGGATGGGAGACCCTATTATGTGTGTAGGTCACCCGACGGGGAACCTGTACGGCGCACAGGTCAAGACCTCTTATAGGCTCCTCTCTGCGGCAAAGAGTTGTCGTTTTGCATAGGAGACTCAACGACTAGGCCGGCCCATGAAGACCGAGACCGACATTGAACGCGCACTGTGGTGCAAAAAAAATCGCTATCACAGGGATTCAAAGAAGGGATCAAGTACATAACCTGCTACTACAAGTTGAACTAGCAGTCATATAAGAGCATATGATCCCTTCTTATACGACTGTGCGGGTCAACAATATAGAACCAATAGGCTGTGCGGGTACGAATTATATTAGCAATTTAAAAGCATTTTTTAAATGGAATGTTGTACAAAATTCAAACACTTTCCAAATTTGTAAACAAATTTAAAAAAACTATAACATTTTCGAAAAAACAGGAACTTTTTTTGAAAATAATGAAGATTTCTTGATACGGGATCATTTTTCCACATTCCAGAACGAAATTTGGAGACGCGAACATACTTTGAATCTCCTCAATAAAATTTGAAAACACGAATATTTTTTCCAACTTGTGGATATTTATGAAACTGGGACATTTTTTGAAACTCTAGGAAAAAAATGAAAACGTAAACATTTTTGGCAATTTGCGACCAATTTTCGAAAATGGGAACTTTTTTTAATTTGAAAAGTTGTGATTAAAAAAACATTCGCAACATTTTCTGAAAAACAAGAACATTTTATGAAAATTCCAATTTTTTAAAAAATTTATGACCAACTATAATAAACGAATTTTCTTCTTCTTTATGAGCACTGTTGCTGGTCGGTCGCTCGCCTGTGCGAAGCACCGGCAGTTTGACGCAGTGCGCGTCAAATAAGATATTCCGCAAAAATTGTTGCGAACGAGCTTGCCCAAACCCCCCTCGCGCACTGGGCGTTCGTATGGGCCATGCATTTTCCTTTTTTTTTCCTTTCGTTTTTCTTTATGTTTTGTTTTTTCTTTTTTGTTCTTTTCTTTCCTTTTACCTTTTCTTTTCTCTTTTTTCTTCTTTACTTTCTCATTTTTTCACGATTCTCTTTCCAAATTTGCAAACAGTTTTTTGTTCATTGATTCAACAAAACGTTAATAAGTTTAAAATAATGTTCAACAATTCATAAAATGTTCATCGAATTCAATTTTATATTTATCCAATTTCAAATATGTTCACTAAATTTAAAAATGTGTTGACCGTACTAAACAAATGTTCATAAAATTTGATTTTTGTTTATTGCTTCAAAAACTTTTAATAAAATTCAAATTTGTTCTTCCATTATTTTACTTTTTTTCTTGAATGCAAATTTTGTTCATCAAGTTCAAAAAAATTTCATCTATTTTTGAATTTCTTTATTAAATATAAAAAATGTTAATAATTATAAAAAAATGCACATTAAAAGATAATTAAAATATAAAAATGTTCGTCCTTGTAAAATCACAAATATTTTTGAAATAAAGAACTGTTTTTGACAATTCACCATTCACATCTTTTTTATATTTTAGAACCGTTTTGTAATCCTGAATTATTTTAACATAGAATAAAAAACAGAAAAATATAAAAAAGGAAAGGTAAACATGAAAACGAAAAAAGGGAGCCTCCCTCCCCACGCATGGCCCGGCCAAACAGGGTGCAAACCTGCAAGGGGGTGGGGGGGCTTGGTGTACGCGCTTCCGTGAGTTCGGGCAACCAGCTCGCCAAATAGGGGCACCCATCAACCAATAGCCACCAATTGCGCACCCCGGGTGCCCTCGTGCAATTCAGGCCGTCCCATGTAAGGGTTGGGCGCTCCTGTAGTTGTTTTTCATTCTTCCTTCTTTCGTTTTTTTCTTTTATGTTTCTTTTATTTTTTAGTTTGAGAATTGTTCATGAATCTCAAATTCGAAAAAATGACCAGGGTTTCAAAAAAGATCCTGATTACAAAAATAGTTCATGAATTTGAAAAATGTCGGTCAATTCATAAAATGTTCACATACTTGAAAAATGTTCGGGATTTCATAAAATACTCCTGAATTGGAAAAATGTTCAAGAATTAAAAATCACGTAATTGGAAATTTTTGCGAAATCTAAAAAGACTCACGAAATTCGAAAATTGTTCTGAAGTTGAAAAAGATGTTCGCCTAATGATAAAGGGAAAAATGAAATAAAGGAAATAAAAACAAACATAGAAAAAGGAAAAGGAAAAGAAATGAAAAATAAAATAAAAATGAAACAAAAACAAAAAAAGAAAAAGAAAAAAAATAGGGAACGTGCGCTATTTTGGCCGGGTCAAATACAGGTAGTGACCAAGGGGGGTTGTATGTTTGGTCGAAAACTGTCGATTGTCGCTTTAAATAGGAACCACAGGTAGGACCAAACGGTCTGGTCCAGAGGGAGCCACATGCGGGCCAAAAGCCAGGTCGCTTTGTCCAGCCTAAGTCACGCCCATGGCTCCAGAATGCCACCCTTATTGTCGCGAGTCGCACTCCGCCCCTTCAATCTTCCACTGCCTTTATACTTATTAAACTTTGTGGATATTACTTTGATACGTATATTACCCAATAAAGTTACCCTTCAGCTCGTGCGTCTTACACCGAGGCCTATATGAGATTTCACGGTCCCCGTCTATGCTGCTGTAGATTGGCTTCGTCCTATGTGACCTTAGAGCTATGGAGGCGAGGTGGATCTCAGCGCTTGCCGACAGGAGGACTTGCTCTATTTTCTAGATATTTTTTGTGGATGTTTAGGGTTTGTGCCCTTTTGAGGAAGACGAGACGGCGACAACTCCCT
>NC_057794.1:418887745-418896587 GCF_018294505.1 Triticum aestivum | reverse complement strand
TAAATTTAAAAATGTGTTGACCGTACTAAACAAATGTTCATAAAATTTGATTTTTGTTTATTGCTTCAAAAACTTTTAATAAAATTCAAATTTGTTCTTCCATTATTTTACTTTTTTTCTTGAATGCAAATTTTGTTCATCAAGTTCAAAAAAATTTCATCTATTTTTGAATTTCTTTATTAAATATAAAAAATGTTAATAATTATAAAAAAATGCACATTAAAAGATAATTAAAATATAAAAATGTTCGTCCTTGTAAAATCACAAATATTTTTGAAATAAAGAACTGTTTTTGACAATTCACCATTCACATCTTTTTTATATTTTAGAACCGTTTTGTAATCCTGAATTATTTTAACATAGAATAAAAAACAGAAAAATATAAAAAAGGAAAGGTAAACATGAAAACGAAAAAAGGGAGCCTCCCTCCCCACGCATGGCCCGGCCAAACAGGGTGCAAACCTGCAAGGGGGTGGGGGGGCTTGGTGTACGCGCTTCCGTGAGTTCGGGCAACCAGCTCGCCAAATAGGGGCACCCATCAACCAATAGCCACCAATTGCGCACCCCCGGTGCCCTCGTGCAATTCAGGCCGTCCCATGTAAGGGTTGGGCACTCCTGTAGTTGTTTTTCATTCTTCCTTCTTTCGTTTTTTTCTTTTATGTTTCTTTTATTTTTTAGTTTGAGAATTGTTCATGAATCTCAAATTCGAAAAAATGACCAGGGTTTCAAAAAAGATCCTGATTACAAAAATAGTTCATGAATTTGAAAAATGTCGGTCAATTCATAAAATGTTCACATACTTGAAAAATGTTCGGGATTTCATAAAATACTCCTGAATTGGAAAAATGTTCAAGAATTAAAAATCACATAATTGGAAATTTTTGCGAAATCTAAAAAGACTCACGAAATTCGAAAATTGTTCTGAAGTTGAAAAAGATGTTCGCCTAATGATAAAGGGAAAAATGAAATAAAGGAAATAAAAACAAACATAGAAAAAGGAAAAGGAAAAGAAATGAAAAATAAAATAAAAATGAAACAAAAACAAAAAAAGAAAAAGAAAAAAAATAGGGAACGTGCGCTATTTTGGCCGGGTCAAATACAGGTAGTGACCAAGGGGGGTTGTATGTTTGGTCGAAAACTGTCGATTGTCGCTTTAAATAGGAACCACAGGTAGGACCAAACGGTCTGGTCCAGAGGGAGCCACATGCGGGCCAAAAGCCAGGTCGCTTTGTCCAGCCTAAGTCACGCCCATGGCTCCAGAATGCCACCCTTATTGTCGCGAGTCGCACTCCGCCCCTTCAATCTTCCACTGCCTTTATACTTATTAAACTTTGTGGATATTACTTTGATACGTATATTACCCAATAAAGTTACCCTTCAGCTCGTGCGTCTTACACCGAGGCCTATATGAGATTTCACGGTCCCCGTCTATGCTGCTGTAGATTGGCTTCGTCCTATGTGACCTTAGAGCTATGGAGGCGAGGTGGATCTCAGCGCTTGCCGACAGGAGGACTTGCTCTATTTTCTAGATATTTTTTGTGGATGTTTAGGGTTTGTGCCCTTTTGAGGAAGACGAGACGGCGACAACTCCCTGAAGTTGGAATAAGGTTATACCCGCCTAGCCACGTTCTGGCGGTGCGTCCAGCATCATCGGAATGCGTGTGAAGGTGTGTCTCCGACGGATCTCGTGGGATTCAGTCAGTGTTTGTTTTTTACGAATTCACTTGGATCGCTCTTCGTTCGTCTATATTCGTATGTCTTCATTTTAGACCGGTTTCAGGCGCCCGACTGTAGATGCTCTTAATTGATGAAATCTCCATTTTCTTGGGATTTGTTTTTCGCTTTCCCAAGTTTGGGGCTCCTAAACTGTTTTTGCTTAACGAAATTTGGCACGACAAATTAGATTTTCTTTACCGCCTAAGACTTCCCACGTTTCTCAATTTTTTTCCTCCATCTAATCCAAGATATTTTCCCCACGCCGCCTTCTCCCAACCTCCAGATCCAATCTACGCCGGCATCATGCCCCCCTCGCGCGCCGCCCTTTCACCTTCACCGTGCCGCAGCAGCCCTTCCCCGAAGCGCTACCCTCCGTCGGTAGCTCCGCCCACCGTCGAATACCTTTCTCGTCCGTCGGCAACCTCGGTAGTTGGAGCACGTCGGCGTCGGTCGTCCTCACCATCGCCATGTCGAGCTCCTCCTGACGTTGTCCTCACCGTCACCTAGCTGCATCCACGTTGGTGTCATCCGCCACCCGAAGATCTACTGCGTGTTCCGTCGATGCACCGCCCCGCAAGCATCTTCAGTCTCCGGCACGTCAAGCAGGTGATCCCTTGAATCCCATATATCCTCTACAATTTTTACCATCAATCGATCAAAGTAATGGCGCATGACCTGTTTGGCTACTTGCTGCCTCACCTTCTACAGGCACCGAACCATCACTGGCCCTCATGCGTTCGTGCAGCTCCAAGGCGTCCTGCGACCGTCCTCCTCTGTCTGCTAGTGCTACGCAGTACACACTCTTTTTAATTGTGCGTTCATGTTCAGATCATCACAGTACATAATCGATTGATTTTTTATCTGTCAAACAGTGTTGGCCTGCTACTAACCAGTAACTAGTACTGAACTATGAACTTTTCATCTTGTAAAGTGGTAATGTTTAGTGCCAATGGGAGGGAAGTTGTTCGCTTCTGTTAACTTATTATTCGGTTGTATATTAGCTACTACTCCCTTCGTTCCTAAATACAAGTCTTTTTAGATATTTCAATATAGACTACATACGGATGCATATGGACACATTTTAGAGTGTAGGTTCATTCACTTTTCTCCTTATGTAGTCCATATTAGAATCTCTAAAAAGACTTATGTGTAGGAACGGAGGGAGTAGTAATTATTGTGCACTGCTTGTTTTTTATGTAGAAATGCAGATAAGAGACAATAAGTAAAATTCAATCTCCCCAGGAATCAATTTCTCCTTTTATTAGAGTTGATTTCAGCGTCTCAATGGATTTTTGGGTGACGACGCGTGTAATTTTGGGGGAGGAGCAGGTGTATGCATTATGATTTACACATTCATGTTGAGATTATGGTGGGTTAGGATGTTCATTCTGTTTTTATTGGCAACAGCTTCAAATGCCTCTTCCCGAATTTTCTGGACCGCTATTTTAGGAGTATATAACCCCCACCTATTGGATGACCAACCCATGTCACTGCGTACACCACCGTGGCCGCCACTTGACGGCAGGTGGTGGACACCAATGCAACCACACTGGCGGCTTCCCTTGCCTAGCTACACGTTGCATCTCTGTTTCATCTTCGCTAGGTAATTTGTGTACTTCTGCTCTCTTTTCTCTCTGTCTAAGCATGTGCTTATTAGTGATTAGCACTCACAACATAACTATTACTAGCTTAGAGGACAGTTTTTATTCTCTAGACTGTTTTTTCTTACATCTGTAATAATAAAACATGTGGAAGGGGCTTCTTTTCATTCTTCATTGTGATATCTCATTGCAGCAAGTTTTAATTCTACAAGTAGATGAATCGTTATTTCTTTCAAATTCAGATCTAATGGTGGGTGTATAGTACAGAAAATTGTATACCTAACTGGTCCTTAATCTAAGCAGAATGATTATCAGGTAAATCGTGCAGGTTTGTGGGGATGACACATATTTGGAGGTACAGCCCCTGCTTGCATGCGCAAAAAGTTCATGATTTGCATCTCTAATATAACATGGTAAGTCTTTTTCATTCTTGATCTCTCCATTACGCTATGTTCAATTTCATGAATGGGAGGAATTCCGGTATGAATTCACATGATGTTCAAACACATAAATGCCTGATATGCTGAATTGCTAACATACTGAAAAATGCTACAGCTTGATGACTATGTAGTAAAGTTCATTCAGAACTTAGTTCTGGCGACATGGGTCTTGGGGAGTATATTGGGTTCCAATACAATTGAGCATGATTTATTGGCAGTATACTACAAAACTACATTATTCCCAGGTCAAGCATTACATTTGGGCATAACTTTACATGCAATGCAAGTCAGCAAAACAGATGAGACTTTTTTTCTTACTCCAGAACCACTTAATTTTTCTCTACTAATTTCCCCTTTGGATCTTTGTAGGAGATAATGGCACATCGATTTGATGTTTTTAGTGGTACTGTTTATATTTTATTTTCCAAGAAATACTCAAAAGTATTGGTGGTATGACAGTTGAGTACATTTGTTGATCTTTTATTATGAGCACATGTTTTTCCCTATCTAATATTAGGACTACGCATCGTTGTGATCCGTGTGATATGGGGCTTAATGATTTGAGAGTCGTTGTCCCAAAATTATTCTAAAATGGTTGGTGGGTTTTTATGTATCCATCAGCAGCTTTAGTTTTTGTGAACATATTTGTCTAACAGGTGAGTACATTTACCAGCAATATAGAAATGAAAATTTCTAATGACCCATATGATTGCTTTCACTAGCGAGCTCAGGTGTCAGTTCAGAGAGCAACTTCAATGTTTTCTGATATCTGATTGACCCACAGAGAATTTTTATTGATGTTCTAGTACTGCATACTAATGTATTTTCAATGCATATTTTATAGCTTAGGGTGTGAAATATTCATTTTGTGCAGCTTGCAATCATCAACTATTTAACTCTGGTGAAATTTATGGTGTTGTGGAACGATTGAAGTTAGTACAAAGTCGAGACACTTATATTGAGATGGAGGGATTATAAGTTTACTTACAGTTGAACTGAACCTCTAATGTAGAAAGCAGATGGTGGTCAAGAATCGGAAAATGCTCATGCTTGAAATAGCAATGTGACCAAGCAAGGTGGTACTGAATCAAGTGTATAACTTCATGTGTCACTAAGCACATCAAGAAAATACATTTGTAGGCAGTATGTTTGGCGAAGTATCTTGGTTTTTTAGGTAAAAAAGCCAAAGCTGACCACTCCAACACAACCTAAGACATTGGTGCTCCAAGACAACCTCAAGACATTTCTATGGTACTTCTCTCATAGTTTTATCAAAGAACATTTCATCTTGTACTAATCCAAGAGCTTATGTTCTAAGCTTCTCTTTGTTAAAAAATTTCTTTCGGGCTAGCTGAGAGTTTAGAATTGGAACACATTGCAGGAGCAAGCAGCAACTACGCAAGAATTAGTCTTTAAATGAACACATATTATGTATAATGTATGGAAAGCTTAGTTCTACTTTGTAGTATATATATTCCCTTAATTATTTAAATCTTTCATATGAATGTCTGAATTGATTCAGTTGTGAACTCCATACATAAACATATGTATTTGTTCATAGATTTGTTACAAATGATGCTAATTGTGAGAATGGATTGCTTGAGAATGCAATTGGTGATGTGGGTTGATGGCTTTTTATAGTGATATTTGATGAATTTGCACATGCATCCCTATCATATTAACGTAACCAAATTTGAAATGGGGATTACAAAAGTTAAATTAATAAAAAATGATTAAAGTAAAATATTCCATAGGCACAAAAAAACTTATTCATATTTAGAGACGAATATGTCGTCTCAACATAGCATCTATAAGTAATGGGACCACATGAGTAGAGGCGCAACACTGGCGTGTAATAGAACGTCTCTATTTTGTAGAGACGATTTTGAACGTCCCAATATAGCGTCTCATACCATCTAGACACGCTAACTAAGCGTGTCTATCTTTTTTGAGACGGTCCGTGAGGAGACGCTCCAAGGACGCTTTACTAAATTGTCTCTATTTTTACCTAGAGACAAAATAACACGTCTTTAGCTATGAAAATTAATGTCTCTACACACCGTTTTTCTTGTAGTGCGAGGCGCTAGCCTCGAACGATGGCGGCGGCAGCAGGAACTCCGGCTGGCGAGGGCGCCGCTTGGGGAGGCGGAGAAGCGGGACTTGGGGACGAGCGCTCTCTCAAAGCAGAACATGGCTCAAAGCAGAGGAGGTCGAGACTTGACGAGCGAAGTGTGCGGTGGCTGGCGTTGCAGGAATCAGCAGCAGGCAAGGCGGCTCCATGGACTTTGGCGGGGCGGCGGGTCGACGCGGACGAGCAGTCTAGCTCGATGTAGAGGAAGAAGGCCAGGTTTAGGGGACGACGCTTGCTGGGGCTTGGAGCGGGGCCTCGACAGCAGGGAAGCGTGTCCATGGCGAGGCAGGGGTACGGTTGAAGGCTGCAGGTAGTGAGCTGGACGCGGGGGAGGCCGGGAACGGATTGATCCGGGCATGGCGTCCCCAGATCCGGCGACGAATGAGGGCGCTGGGCCCCATGTGGTTGACGGCGCGACAGAGCTCATGGCGTCAGGCGGAGCTTCTGCGGGAGGAGTCCGGTGTGACGAGTCGCCGGCGCGATGAGGTGGCGGTGAGGAGGAGGTGCTCGGGCGGCTCGGCGGCGGCAGCCATGGGAGCTCCTGCTTCGGCGAGGGGCTTCGGTCTGGTGGCTGTGCTGGTTGGTTGGACGCAGGATCCAGAGGAGGCACTGGTTGGGTGGCGGCGGAAATCAAGGGAGATGGTCGGGGCCACTGGTTGGATCTGGCAGGTGAGGAAAATGAGGAGGTGGCGGCGGATGGGACGGATGGAAAGGATGGGATGGCTCCTCGGACTAGGGTTTGACTAGAATAGGTATGGGTTAGTCTAATAAATATAGCAAATGAAATTTAGAAAGGGGCTAAAAATAACCCTCTGATCGTAATCCAACGGTCGACAAACAAATAGGTAGGGTGTCCAAAAAGGAAAAAACGGAGATATTTTATAGATGATTGGGGATGATCCAGACATTACGGTAGCGACAGCACGGGTCGGGTTCGGGACAGCTTTCGGACGCGCGAGGGGGTCGATGCACTATGCAAAGAGGATTTGACAGACAAGGTCAAGTGTGTGGTTGGACTGAGAAGAAAGAGGAGGAAAGCAACCCGGCAACCGTTTCCAGAGACCGGAAACGTCTGACGTTTTGACCGACTATATTGTCGCTATAGTTAAACGGTTGGGCTATCAAACGAACTCCGAATGCGATGAAACTTGGCAGGCGACCTACTAACAGCAAAACAACATCGCACACCAACTTTCATCCCATTCTGAGAACATTTTCCGGCCACTTATAAAATGCTAATTTCAGAGGTGCCGCGGGCGCGTGCAAGTGTGTCTGGGCTCAGAAAGGACAACGGACGGAACTAGGGAAACCCGGACGGATGCAAGTTTTGAAAACATGATGATGCAATGCACATGAGGACATGACAAGATGCAACACGCAAGCGAATGACAGAGCAACAAACAATGAATAACTGGAAGGCACCTGGCACATCGGTCTCGGGGCATCACAGCTCGCGCCCCTTGTCGAAGCTTGGGGATGAGGAGGACGACCTCCGTCTACGCTCGGACGACTTGTCGGACGAGGACCTGGGCAAGGCCCTCCACCTTATGGTCAGGGATGACCAGGGGTATCCGCCGGACACCCATATTCCCCTGTATCACCGCCCAGATGGGGCGGAGGTGGCTGCCGCCATGCCTGTCTTCGACGAGCACGGGCTTGTGCCGCCAGCGTCTTCCGAGGCTCCAGTGGTGGCGGCCCCAGTGTTAGTGTCTTCCGGCGATTCTGGCGAGGACGAGAGGCCTGACTCGTAGACAACCCGGGAGGGGGAGGGAGAGACTTCTCCTTTCATGGCAGATCTCCTCCGCACCCTTCCTGATGATTATGAGGCCAGCGACCATCCGGTGAGGGAGCCCCAGCCGCCCGTTGGGGTTACCACAGGGTCCAGGGGCACTCCTCCGAAGAAGTCGCCGGCCGGTATCCCGACGAAGAGCAGGTCGGCGGTGGTCTCTTGGGGCGGCGCCCCCATCCTAACATGCATCGGTGCTGCCGTTGGGCCAGTTGCCAGGGCCTCCTCTGCTCCTGGTGCTCGCACACCGGTGCCCCAGGCTGCTAAGTCTTCGGGCTTCGTGCTCCAGAAGAGGCCGAGAGATTACACCGTTGTGGACCAGTAAGTGCTTTGTCCTGATTCTGTTCCTGCTCATGTTGCTGCTTCTTGACGCTTTTACTTTGTGCCACCAGGCCAACGCGGGCGGCGAAGAAGAAGAGACAGGGAGCGTCTGCGCCCTCAGTGTAGCGCCCCAAGACAGATGTGCCTGGTGTCCTCCGGTTATTCGCTGTTGTTACCTTGTTCTTGCTTCCGTGTCATGCTTTGCATACCATGTCATCATGTGCATTTCATTTGCATACATGTTCGTCTCATGCATCCGAGCATTTTCCCCGTTGTCCGTTTTGCAATCGTGTGCTTCTATGTCACCCGGTGTCCCTTTCTACCTCTTTTCGTGTGTGGGTGTTAAACGTTTTCGGATTGGACCGAGACTTGTCATGTGGCCTTGGTTTACTACCGGTAGACCGCCTGTCAAGTTTTGTGCCATTTGGACTTTGCTTGATACTCCAACAGTTAATCGAGGGACCGAAAAGGCCTCGTGTGTGTTGCAGCTCAACACCCCTTCAAGTGGCCCAAAACCCACCTAAACCTCCTCCATCATCTAGAGCGTTTGATCACGATCGCGTGGCCACAAACTGCACCTCATTTGAAGCTTCCTAGCTCCGTCTACCTCTATAAATAGATCCCTCCATTTCATTTTCGGTTCTTTTTCCCCGAAACCCTAGCCTCCCTCTTCCTCGTGCCGTCAGACATGTCCATCCCGCGCCGGACATGTCCAGCCTCCACCTCACCCCGGCCAATCACATCACGCCACGTCAGCACCATCGTCGCCCGTGTCCAACCGCGCCGTGCCATGTGTCCGGCCGCGTCCCTCCGCCTCCGCGCGCCGCCGCGGCCCTCGGGGCCCGAG